>NW_028122878.1:0-162505 GCF_965194805.1 Balaenoptera borealis | reverse complement strand
GGGTAGCGGTTTTTACATTCCCTCTATAAGTGATATCTTATGGTAAGTGTCTTTTTCTGTGTGACTTATTTCACTTAGAATCGTCGTACCTAAATCCACTCATCATGCTGCTCCTAGCCTTATGACGTTGATTTCATGGCTGAGTGATATTCCATTGTACATAAGGACCACAACTTCTTTATCCATTCTTCTCTTTCCTGGGATGTTTCAGGTGTAACGAAGTGGAGGTTCTTGTCAGCAGAGCAGCCCTAAACTTTGGGGTGCCTGTGGCTTGCTGATTTTTAGTTTTCCCAATTTATTCGCCCATGAGTGGCAGTGCCCTATGCTCTCTAAGCTGAGTTTTTTAGATGTTTCAGGACACACCGTACACTTCTCCAGAGTGGCTGTTGGCCATTTACAGCCCGCCCATCAGCGTAGCAAGGCTCCCATTTCTCCATGGCCTGTCCTGCATTTCTGGTTTTGACCCTTTATTCAGCATGGCCCTTTTGACCGATGGGAAGCGAGACTTCTTTGTAGCGCTGATTTGCCTTTCCAGGTTGCTTGGTTGGCCAAAAAGGGCGTATGCGTTTTTTCCTGAATATATTCAGGAAAAAACGCATACGCCCTTTTTGGCCAAGGGCATCATTGTCGAGGTTTTGCCGCTTTTCCTGTGCTTTAAAGGCGATTCGAATCTACCTCCTGAAATCTGTTTCCTGCAATTCTACCTTGCTTTCAAATTCTCTTCGTTGCCTTCCCTCAATATATTTGTGGACGAGAGTTATCATTTCTAACTGTGCAGGTCTGTGAATTGCAGTGCCCCTGAGCTCCATTTCTCAACTCGCTTTCTTGGGAGCTGGCCGCAAAAGCGCAGGATTGCTTCAGGCCCTATTCTGGCTCCGGGCGGCAGGCTGAGCCTGTGGTTAATTCTTCTTCCTGATGGGAAAATAGAGTGACCTGTGCCTGTCCCAACACCTAGAGCTAGTCTCTCATTGGTTCCCCCTCTTCCCGTTCATCCTCAGGACAAATTGCAACGTGTACGGAACAGGAGGTTAAAGGTGCTGATTCTCCAAGGAGGGAGATTGCTAGTAAAGCGGCTGGAATGGCGAACCGGAGCACAAGGAGATGAGAAATGAGGTGCGTTTTAGAAACCTTTCCCGATCACACGGTGTACCATCTTCTGGGTTTCTCATGCATGTTTTCGATGTAGGAAGATGCCCTTGAACCTGGAGATTTGGGACCCATGGGATGGGTACCACGCCGTATTACTTTACAGGGTCTGCGTTAGCTCACCCAACCTCACCAAACCTCTCAGCCCCAAGAGTGTCCACCCTTATGTCTCAGTCAGCTGTGGGTCTAGATATGGTCAATCCAGGTGGCATCGCAGCCCCTGAACGAATTTTGTAAGAATTTCTCTCTCTTTCACTGTCTTTGTTTCACGGGTCTTTAAAAGTAATTGATTTTTATAATGGGGTTTAGCTGCTTTGCACTGCTGTGTTTATGCCGCTTTACACCCACTTACAGAGAGATATCAATACATAGGTTTTAAGATTCTTACTAGTCAAATATATTCTTGGGCGGTGAATAGGGGGTGTTGAGTCCAGTAAACTGAGCAAGGAGTAGGTCTTGTCTATTACATATTGGGTTTATGGAACGGTATCTGAGCTAATTTGAAACCCTTGTTTTATTCATCACCCCACCTCACCTTTCCCGTTAAGCAGCCATAGTGTGTTTTCTAAACGTGCGACTCTGTTCTGTTTTGTAATTCAGTTCAAGGGTAGCGGTTTTTACATTCCCTCTATAAGTGATATCTTATGATAAGTGTCTTTTTCTGTGTGACTTATTTCACTTAGAATCGTCGTACCTAAATCCACTCATCATGCTGCTCCTAGCCTTATGACGTTGATTTCATGGCTGAGTGATATTCCATTGTACATAAGGACCACAACTTCTTTATCCATTCTTCTCTTTCCTGGGATATTTCAGGTGGAACGAAGTGGAGTTTCTTGTCAACACAGCAGCCCTAAACTTTGGGATGCCTGTGTCTTGCTGATTTTTAGTTTTCCCAATTTATACGCCCATGAGTGGAAGTGCCCTTTGCTCTCTAAGCTGAGTTTTTTAGATGTTTCAGGACACACCGTACACTTCTCCAGAGTGGCTGTTGGCCATTTACAGCCCGCCCATCAGTGTAGCAAGGCTCCCATTTCTCCATGGCCTGTCCTGCATTTCTGGTTTTGACACTTTATTCAGCATGGCCCTTTTGACCGATGGGAAGCGAGACTTCTTTGTAGCGCTGATTTGCCTTTCCAGGTTGCTTCGTTGGCCAAAAAGGGCGTATGCGTTTTTTCCTGAATATATTCAGGAAAAAACGCATACGCCCTTTTTGGCCAAGGGCATCATTGTCGAGGTTTTGCCGCTTTTCCTGTGCTTTAAAGGCGATTCGAATCTACCTCCTGAAATCTGTTTCCTGCAATTCTTCCTTGCTTTCAAATCCTCTTCGTTGCCTTCCCTCAATATATTTGTGGACGGGAGTTATCATTTCTAACTCTGCAGGTTTGTGAATTGCAGTGCCCCTGAGGTCCATTTTTCAACTCGCTTTCTTGGGAGCTGGCCGCAAAAGCGCAGGATTGCTTCAGGCCCTATTCTGGCTCCGGGCGGCAGGCTGATCCTGTGCTTGATTCTTCTTCCTGCTGGGAAAATAGAGTGACCTGTGCCTGTCCCAACACCTAGAGCTAGTCTCTCATTGGTTCCCCCTCTTCCCATTCATCCTCAGGACAAATTGCAACGTGTACGGAACAGGAGGTTAAAGGTGCTGATTCTCCAAGGAGGGAGATTGCTAGTAAAGCGGCTGGAATGGCGAACCGGAGCACAAGGAGATGAGAAATGAGGTGCGTTTTAGAAACCTTTCCCGATCACACGGTGTACCATCTTCTGGGTTTCTCATGCATGTTTTCGATGTAGGAAGATGCCCTTGAACCTGGAGATTTGGGACCCATGGGATGGGTACCACGCCGTATTACTTTACAGGGTCTGCGTTAGCTCACCCAACCTCACCAAACCTCTCAGCCCCAAGAGTGTCCACCCTTATGTCTCAGTCAGCTGTGGGTCTAGATATGGTCAATCCAGGTGGCATCGCAGCCCCTGAACGAATTTTGTAAGAATTTCTCTCTCTTTCACTGTCTTTGTTTCACGGGTCTTTAAAAGTAATTGATTTTTATAATGGGGTTTAGCTGCTTTGCACTGCTGTGTTTATGCCGCTTTACACCCACTTGACTCACTTACAGAGAGATAGCAATACATAGGTTTTAAGATTCTTACTAGTCAAATATATTCTTGGGCGGTGAATAGGGGGTGTTGAGTCCAGTAAACTGAGCAAGGAGTAGGTCTTGTCTATTACATATTGGGTTTATGGAACGGTATCTGAGCTAATTTGAAACCCTTGTTTTATGCATCACCCCACCTCACCTTTCCCGTTAAGCAGCCATAGTGTGTTTTCTAAACGTGCGACTCTGTTCTGTTTTGTAATTCAGTTCAAGGGTAGCGGTTTTTACATTCCCTCTATAAGTGATATCTTATGATAAGTGTCTTTTTCTGTGTGACTTATTTCACTTAGAATCGTCGTACCTAAATCCACTCATCATGCTGCTCCTAGCCTTATGACGTTGATTTCATGGCTGAGTGATATTCCATAGTACATAAGGACCACAACTTCTTTATCCATTCTTCTCTTTCCTGGGATATTTCAGGTGGAACGAAGTGGAGTTTCTTGTCAACACAGCAGCCCTAAACTTTGGGGTGCCTGTGTCTTGCTGATTTTTAGTTTTCCCAATTTATACGCCCATGAGTGGAAGTGCCCTTTGCTCTCTGAGCTGAGGTTTTTAGATGTTTCAGGACACACCGTACACTTCTCCAGAGTGGCTGTTGGCCATTTACAGCCCGCCCATCAGCGTAGCAAGGCTCCCATTTCTCCATGGCCTGTCCTGCATTTCTGGTTTTGACCCTTTATTCAGCATGGCCCTTTTGACCGATGGGAAGCGAGACTTCTTTGTAGCGCTGATTTGCCTTTCCAGGTTGCTTGGTTGGCCAAAAAGGGCGTATGCGTTTTTTCCTGAATATATTCAGGAAAAAACGCATACGCCCTTTTTGGCCAAGGGCATCATTGTCGAGGTTTTGCCGCTTTTCCTGTGCTTTAAAGGCGATTCGAATCTACCTCCTGAAATCTGTTTCCTGCAATTCTGCCTTGCTTTCAAATCCTCTTCGTTGCCTTCCCTCCATATATTTGTGGACGAGAGTTATCATTTCTAACTCTACAGGTTTGTGAATTGCAGTGCCCCTGAGCTCCATTTTTCAACTCGCTTTCTTGGGAGCTGGCCGCAAAAGCGCAGGATTGCTTCAGGCCCTCTTCTGGCTCCGGGCGGCAGGCTGAGCCTGTGGTTAATTCTTCTTCCTGATGGGAAAATAGAGTGACCTGTGCCTGTCCCAACACCTAGAGCTAGTCTCTCATTGGTTCCCCCTCTTCCCGTTCATCCTCAGGACAAATTGCAACCTGTACGGAACAGGAGGTTAAAGGTGCTGATTCTCCAAGGAGGGAGATTGCTAGTAAAGCGGCTGGAATGGCGAACCGGAGCACAAGGAGATGAGAAATGAGGTGCGTTTTAGAAACCTTTCCCGATCACACAGTGTACCATCTTCTGGGTTTCTCATGCATGTTTTCGATGTAGGAAGATGCCCTTGAACCTGGAGATTTGGGACCCATGGGATGGGTACCACGCCGTATTACTTTACAGGGTCTGCGTTAGCTCACCCAACCTCACCAAAACTCTCAGCCCCAAGAGTGTCCACTCTTATGTCTCAGTCAGCTGTGGGTCTAGATATGGTCAATCCAGGTGGCATCGCAGCCCCTGAACGAATTTTGTAAGAATTTCTCTCTCTTTCACTGTCTTTGTTTCACGGGTCTTTAAAAGTAATTGATTTTTATAATGGGGTTTAGCTGCTTTGCAGTGCTGTGTTTATGCCGCTTTACACCCACTTACAGAGAGATATCAATACATAGGTTTTAAGATTCTTACTAGTCAAATATATTCTTGGGCGGTGAATAGGGGGTGTTGAGTCCAGTAAACTGAGCAAGGAGTAGGTCTTGTCTATTACATATTGGGTTTATGGAACGGTATCTGAGCTAATTTGAAACCCTTGTTTTATTCATCACCCCACCTCACCTTTCCCGTTAAGCAGCCATAGTGTGTTTTCTAAACGTGCGACTCTGTTCTGTTTTGTAATTCAGTTCAAGGGTAGCGGTTTTTACATTCCCTCTATAAGTGATATTTTATGATAAGTGTCTTTTTCTGTGTGACTTATTTCACTTAGAATCGTCGTACCTAAATCCACTCATCATGCTGCTCCTAGCCTTATGACGTTGATTTCATGGCTGAGTGATATTCCATTGTACATAAGGACCACAACTTCTTTATCCATTCTTCTCTTTCCTGGGATATTTCAGGTGGAACGAAGTGGAGTTTCTTGTCAACACAGCAGCCCTAAACTTTGGGGTGCCTGTGTCTTGCTGATTTTTAGTTTTCCCAATTTATACGCCCATGAGTGGAAGTGCCCTTTGCTCTCTAAGCTGAGTTTTTTAGATGTTTCAGGACACACCGTACACTTCTCCAGAGTGGCTGTTGGCCATTTACAGCCCGCCCATCAGTGTAGCAAGGCTCCCATTTCTCCATGGCCTGTCCTGCATTTCTGGTTTTGACACTTTATTCAGCATGGCCCTTTTGACCGATGGGAAGCGAGACTTCTTTGTAGCGCTGATTTGCCTTTCCAGGTTGCTTGGTTGGCCAAAAAGGGCGTATGCGTTTTTTCCTGAATATATTCAGGAAAAAACGCATACGCCCTTTTTGGCCAAGGGCATCATTGTCGAGGTTTTGCCGCTTTTCCTGTGCTTTAAAGGCGATTCGAATCTACCTCCTGAAATCTGTTTCCTGCAATTCTGCCTTGCTTTCAAATTCTCTTCGTTGCCTTCCCTCAATATATTTGTGGACGAGAGTTATCATTTCTAACTGTGCAGGTCTGTGAATTGCAGTGCCCCTGAGCTCCATTTCTCAACTCGCTTTCTTGGGAGCTGGCCGCAAAAGCGCAGGATTGCTTCAGGCCCTCTTCTGGCTCCGGGCGGCAGGCTGAGCCTGTGGTTAATTCTTCTTCCTGATGGGAAAATAGAGTGACCTGTGTCTGTCCCAACACCTAGAGCTAGTCTCTCATTGGTTCCCCCTCTTCCCGTTCATCCTCAGGACAAATTGCAACCTGTACGGAACAGGAGGTTAAAGGTGCTGATTCTCCAAGCAGGGAGATTGCTAGTAAAGCGGCTGGAATGGCGAACCGGAGCACAAGGAGATGAGAAATGAGGTGCGTTTTAGAAACCTTTCCCGATCACACGGTGTACCATCTTCTGGGTTTCTCATGCATGTTTTCGATGTAGGAAGATGCCCTTGAACCTGGAGATTTGGGACCCATGGGATGGGTACCACGCCGTATTACTTTACAGGGTCTGCGTTAGCTCACCCAACCTCACCAAACCTCTCAGCCCCAAGAGTGTCCACCCTTATGTCTCAATCAGCTGTGGGTCTAGATATGGTCAATCCAGGTGGCATCGCAGCCCCTGAAGGAATTTTGTAAGAATTTCTCTCTCTTTCACTGTCTTTGTTTCACGGGTTTTTAAAAGTAATTGATTTTTATAATGGGGTTTAGCTGCTTTGCACTGCTGTGTTTATGCCGCTTTACACCCTCTTGACTCACTTACAGAGAGATAGCAATACATAGGTTTTAAGATTCTTACTAGTCAAATATATTCTTGGGCGGTGAATAGGGGGTGTTGAGTCCAGTAAACTGAGCAAGGAGTAGGTCTTGTCTATTACATATTGGGTTTATGGAACGGTATCTGAGCTAATTTGAAACCCTTGTTTTATTCATCACCCCACCTCACCTTTCCCGTTAAGCAGCCATAGTGTGTTTTCTAAACGTGCGACTCTGTTGTGTTTTGTAATTCAGTTCAAGGGTAGCGGTTTTTACATTCCCTCTATAAGTGATATCTTATGATAAGTGTCTTTTTCTGTGTGACTTATTTCACTTAGAATCGTCGTACCTAAATCCACTCATCATGCTGCTCCTAGCCTTATGACGTTGATTTCATGGCTGAGTGATATTCCATTGTACATAAGGACCACAACTTCTTTATCCATTCTTCTCTTTCCTGGGATATTTCAGGTGGAACGAAGTGGAGTTTCTTGTCAACACAGCAGCCCTAAACTTTGGGGTGCCTGTGTCTTGCTGATTTTTAGTTTTCCCAATTTATACGCCCATGAGTGGAAGTGCCCTTTGCTCTCTAAGCTGAGTTTTTTAGATGTTTCAGGACACACCGTACACTTCTCCAGAGTGGCTGTTGGCCATTTACAGCCCGCCCATCAGTGTAGCAAGGCTCCCATTTCTCCATGGCCTGTCCTGCATTTCTGGTTTTGACACTTTATTCAGCATGGCCCTTTTGACCGATGGGAAGCGAGACTTCTTTGTAGCGCTGATTTGCCTTTCCAGGTTGCTTCGTTGGCCAAAAAGGGCGTATGCGTTTTTTCCTGAATATATTCAGGAAAAAACGCATACGCCCTTTTTGGCCAAGGGCATCATTGTCGAGGTTTTGCCGCTTTTCCTGTGCTTTAAAGGCGATTCGAATCTACCTCCTGAAATCTGTTTCCTGCAATTCTTCCTTGCTTTCAAATCCTCTTCGTTGCCTTCCCTCAATATATTTGTGGACGGGAGTTATCATTTCTAACTCTGCAGGTTTGTGAATTGCAGTGCCCCTGAGGTCCATTTTTCAACTCGCTTTCTTGGGAGCTGGCCGCAAAAGCGCAGGATTGCTTCAGGCCCTATTCTGGCTCCGGGCGGCAGGCTGATCCTGTGCTTGATTCTTCTTCCTGCTGGGAAAATAGAGTGACCTGTGCCTGTCCCAACACCTAGAGCTAGTCTCTCATTGGTTCCCCCTCTTCCCATTCATCCTCAGGACAAATTGCAACGTGTACGGAACAGGAGGTTAAAGGTGCTGATTCTCCAAGGAGGGAGATTGCTAGTAAAGCGGCTGGAATGGCGAACCGGAGCACAAGGAGATGAGAAATGAGGTGCGTTTTAGAAACCTTTCCCGATCACACGGTGTACCATCTTCTGGGTTTCTCATGCATGTTTTCGATGTAGGAAGATGCCCTTGAACCTGGAGATTTGGGACCCATGGGATGGGTACCACGCCGTATTACTTTACAGGGTCTGCGTTAGCTCACCCAACCTCACCAAACCTCTCAGCCCCAAGAGTGTCCACCCTTATGTCTCAGTCAGCTGTGGGTCTAGATATGGTCAATCCAGGTGGCATCGCAGCCCCTGAACGAATTTTGTAAGAATTTCTCTCTCTTTCACTGTCTTTGTTTCACGGGTCTTTAAAAGTAATTGATTTTTATAATGGGGTTTAGCTGCTTTGCACTGCTGTGTTTATGCCGCTTTACACCCACTTGACTCACTTACAGAGAGATAGCAATACATAGGTTTTAAGATTCTTACTAGTCAAATATATTCTTGGGCGGTGAATAGGGGGTGTTGAGTCCAGTAAACTGAGCAAGGAGTAGGTCTTGTCTATTACATATTGGGTTTATGGAACGGTATCTGAGCTAATTTGAAACCCTTGTTTTATGCATCACCCCACCTCACCTTTCCCGTTAAGCAGCCATAGTGTGTTTTCTAAACGTGCGACTCTGTTCTGTTTTGTAATTCAGTTCAAGGGTAGCGGTTTTTACATTCCCTCTATAAGTGATATCTTATGATAAGTGTCTTTTTCTGTGTGACTTATTTCACTTAGAATCGTCGTACCTAAATCCACTCATCATGCTGCTCCTAGCCTTATGACGTTGATTTCATGGCTGAGTGATATTCCATAGTACATAAGGACCACAACTTCTTTATCCATTCTTCTCTTTCCTGGGATATTTCAGGTGGAACGAAGTGGAGTTTCTTGTCAACACAGCAGCCCTAAACTTTGGGGTGCCTGTGTCTTGCTGATTTTTAGTTTTCCCAATTTATACGCCCATGAGTGGAAGTGCCCTTTGCTCTCTGAGCTGAGGTTTTTAGATGTTTCAGGACACACCGTACACTTCTCCAGAGTGGCTGTTGGCCATTTACAGCCCGCCCATCAGCGTAGCAAGGCTCCCATTTCTCCATGGCCTGTCCTGCATTTCTGGTTTTGACCCTTTATTCAGCATGGCCCTTTTGACCGATGGGAAGCGAGACTTCTTTGTAGCGCTGATTTGCCTTTCCAGGTTGCTTGGTTGGCCAAAAAGGGCGTATGCGTTTTTTCCTGAATATATTCAGGAAAAAACGCATACGCCCTTTTTGGCCAAGGGCATCATTGTCGAGGTTTTGCCGCTTTTCCTGTGCTTTAAAGGCGATTCGAATCTACCTCCTGAAATCTGTTTCCTGCAATTCTGCCTTGCTTTCAAATCCTCTTCGTTGCCTTCCCTCCATATATTTGTGGACGAGAGTTATCATTTCTAACTCTACAGGTTTGTGAATTGCAGTGCCCCTGAGCTCCATTTTTCAACTCGCTTTCTTGGGAGCTGGCCGCAAAAGCGCAGGATTGCTTCAGGCCCTCTTCTGGCTCCGGGCGGCAGGCTGAGCCTGTGGTTAATTCTTCTTCCTGATGGGAAAATAGAGTGACCTGTGCCTGTCCCAACACCTAGAGCTAGTCTCTCATTGGTTCCCCCTCTTCCCGTTCATCCTCAGGACAAATTGCAACCTGTACGGAACAGGAGGTTAAAGGTGCTGATTCTCCAAGGAGGGAGATTGCTAGTAAAGCGGCTGGAATGGCGAACCGGAGCACAAGGAGATGAGAAATGAGGTGCGTTTTAGAAACATTTCCCGATCACACGGTGTACCATCTTCTGGGTTTCTCATGCATGTTTTCGATGTAGAAAGATGCCCTTGAACCTGGAGATTTGGGACCCATGGGATGGGTACCACGCCGTATTACTTTACAGGGTCTGCGTTAGCTCACCCAACCTCACCAAACCTCTCAGCCCCAAGAGTGTCCACCCTTATGTCTCAATCAGCTGTGGGTCTAGATATGGTCAATCCAGGTGGCATCGCAGCCCCTGAACGAATTTTGTAAGAATTTCTCTCTCTTTCACTGTCTTTGTTTCACGGGTTTTTAAAAGTAATTGATTTTTATAATGGGGTTTAGCTGCTTTGCACTGCTGTGTTTATGCCGCTTTACACCCTCTTGACTCACTTACAGAGAGATAGCAATACATAGGTTTTAAGATTCTTACTAGTCAAATATATTCTTGGGCGGTGAATAGGGGGTGTTGAGTCCAGTAAACTGAGCAAGGAGTAGGTCTTGTCTATTACATATTGGGTTTATGGAACGGTATCTGAGCTAATTTGAAACCCTTGTTTTATTCATCACCCCACCTCACCTTTCCCGTTAAGCAGCCATAGTGTGTTTTCTAAACGTGCGACTCTGTTCTGTTTTGTAATTCAGTTCAAGGGTAGCGGTTTTTACATTCCCTCTATAAGTGATATCTTATGATAAGTGTCTTTTTCTGTGTGACTTATTTCACTTAGAATCGTCGTACCTAAATCCACTCATCATGCTGCTCCTAGCCTTATGACGTTGATTTCATGGCTGAGTGATATTCCATAGTACATAAGGACCACAACTTCTTTATCCATTCTTCTCTTTCCTGGGATATTTCAGGTGGAACGAAGTGGAGTTTCTTGTCAACACAGCAGCCCTAAACTTTGGGGTGCCTGTGTCTTGCTGATTTTTAGTTTTCCCAATTTATACGCCCATGAGTGGAAGTGCCCTTTGCTCTCTGAGCTGAGGTTTTTAGATGTTTCAGGACACACCGTACACTTCTCCAGAGTGGCTGTTGGCCATTTACAGCCCGCCCATCAGCGTAGCAAGGCTCCCATTTCTCCATGGCCTGTCCTGCATTTCTGGTTTTGACACTTTATTCAGCATGGCCCTTTTGACCGATGGGAAGCGAGACTTCTTTGTAGCGCTGATTTGCCTTTCCAGGTTGCTTGGTTGGCCAAAAAGGGCGTATGCGTTTTTTCCTGAATATATTCAGGAAAAAACGCATACGCCCTTTTTGGCCAAGGGCATCATTGTCGAGGTTTTGCCGCTTTTCCTGTGCTTTAAAGGCGATTCGAATCTACCTCCTGAAATCTGTTTCCTGCAGTTCTGCCTTGCTTTCAAATTCTCTTCGTTGCCTTCCCTCAATATATTTGTGGACGAGAGTTATCATTTCTAACTGTGCAGGTCTGTGAATTGCAGTGCACCTGAGCTCCATTTCTCAACTCGCTTTCTTGGGAGCTGGCCGCAAAAGCGCAGGATTGCTTCAGGCCCTATTCTGGCTCCGGGCGGCAGGCTGAGCCTGTGGTTAATTCTTCTTCCTGATGGGAAAATAGAGTGACCTGTGCCTGTCCCAACACCTAGAGCTAGTCTCTCATTGGTTCCCCCTCTTCCCGTTCATCCTCAGGACAAATTGCAACCTGTACGGAACAGGAGGTTAAAGGTGCTGATTCTCCAAGGAGGGAGATTGCTAGTAAAGCGGCTGGAATGGCGAACCAGAGCACAAGGAGATGAGAAATGAGGTGCGTTTTAGAAACCTTTCCCGGTCACACGGTGTACCATCTTCTGGGTTTCTTATGCATGTTTTCGATGTAGGAAGATGCCCTTGAACCTGGAGATTTGGGACCCATGGGATGGGTACCACGCCGTATTAATTTAAAGGGTCTGCGTTAGTTCACCCAACCTCACCAAACCTCTCAGCCCCAAGAGTGTCCACCCTTATTTCTCAGTCAGCTGTGGGTCAAGATATGGTCAATCCAGGTGGCATCGCAGCCCCTGAACGAATTTTGTAAGAATTTCTCTCTCTTTCACTGTCTTTGTTTCACGGGTCTTTAAAAGTAATTGATTTTTATAATGGGGTTTAGCTGCTTTGCACTGCTGTGTTTATGCCGCTTTACACCCACTTGACTCACTTACAGAGAGATAGCAATACATAGGTTTTAAGATTCTTACTAGTCAGATATATTCTTGGGCGGTGAATAGGGGGTGTTGAGCCCAGTAAACTGAGCAAGGAGTAGGTTTTGTCTATTACATATTGGGTTTATGGAACGGTATCTGAGCTAATTTGAAACCCTTGTTTTATTCATCACCCCACCTCACCTTTCCCGTTAAGCAGCCATAGTGTGTTTTCTAAACGTGCGACTCTGTTCTGTTTTGTAATTCAGTTCAAGGGTAGCGGTTTTTACATTCCCTCTATAAGTGATATCTTATGATAAGTGTCTTTTTCTGTGTGACTTATTTCACTTAGAATCGTCGTACCTAAATCCACTCATCATGCTGCTCCTAGCCTTATGACGTTGATTTCATGGCTGAGTGATATTCCATTGTACATAAGGACCACAACTTCTTTATCCATTCTTCTCTTTCCTGGGATGTTTCAGGTGTAACGAAGTGGAGGTTCTTGTTAACAGAGCAGCCCTAAACTTTGGGGTGCCTGTGTCTTGCTGATTTTTAGTTTTCCCAATTTATACGCCCATGAGTGGAAGTGCCCTATGCTCTCTAAGCTGAGTTTTTTAGATGTTTCAGGACACACCGTAATCATATCCAGAGTGGCTGTTGGCAATTTACAGCACGCCCATCAGCGTAGCAAGGCTCCCGTTTCTCCATGGCCTGTCCTGCCTTTCTGGTTTTGACACTTTATTCAGCATGGCCCTTTTGACCGATGGGAAGCGAGACTTCTTTGTAGCGCTGATTTGCCTTTCCAGGTTGCTTGGTTGGCCAAAAAGGGCGTATGCGTTTTTTCCTGAATATATTCAGGAAAAAACGCATACGCCCTTTTTGGCCAAGGGCATCATTGTCGAGGTTTTGCCGCTTTTCCTGTGCTTTAAAGGCGATTCGAATCTACCTCCTGAAATCTGTTTCCTGCAATTCTGCCTTGCTTTCAAATTCTCTTCGTTGCCTTCCCTCAATATATTTGTGGACGAGAGTTATCATTTCTAACTGTGCAGGTCTGTGAATTGCAGTGCCCCTGAGCTCCATTTCTCAACTCGCTTTCTTGGGAGCTGGCCGCAAAAGCGCAGGATTGCTTCAGGCCCTCTTCTGGCTCCGGGCGGCAGGCTGAGCCTGTGGTTAATTCTTCTTCCTGATGGGAAAATAGAGTGACCTGTGCCTGTCCCAACACCTAGAGCTAGTCTCTCATTGGTTCCCCCTCTTCCCGTTCATCCTCAGGACAAATTGCAACCTGTACGGAACAGGAGGTTAAAGGTGCTGATTCTCCAAGGAGGGAGATTGCTAGTAAAGCGGCTGGAATGGCGAACCGGAGCACAAGGAGATGAGAAATGAGGTGCGTTTTAGAAACCTTTCCCGATCACACGGTGTACCATCTTCTGGGTTTCTCATGTATGTTTTCGATGTAGGAAGATGCCCTTGAACCTGGAGATTTGGGACCCATGGGATGGGTACCACGCCGTATTACTTTACAGGGTCTGCGTTTGCTCACCCAACCTCACCAAACCTCTCAGCCCCAAGAGTGTCCACCCTTATGTCTCAATCAGCTGTGGGTCTAGATATGGTCAATCCAGGTGGCATCACAGCCCCTGAACGAATTTTGTAAGAATTTCTCTCTCTTTCACTGTCTTTGTTTCACGGGTTTTTAAAAGTAATTGATTTTTATAATGGGGTTTAGCTGCTTTGCACTGCTGTGTTTATGCCGCTTTACACCCACTTGACTCACTTACAGAGAGATAGCAATACATAGGTTTTAAGATTCTTACTAGTCAAATATATTCTTGGGCGGTGAATAGGGGGTGTTGAGTCCAGTAAACTGAGCAAGGAGTAGGTCTTGTCTATTACATATTGGGTTTATGGAACGGTATCTGAGCTAATTTGAAACCCTTGTTTTATGCATCACCCCACCTCACCTTTCCCGTTTTGCAGCCATAGTGTGTTTTATAAACGTGCGACTCTGTTCTGTTTTGTAATTCAGTTCAAGGGTAGCGGTTTTTACATTCCCTCTGTAAGTGATATCTTATGATAAGTGTCTTTTTCTGTGTGACTTATTTCACTTAGAATCGTCGTACCTAAATCCACTCATCATGCTGCTCCTAGCCTTATGACGTTGATTTCATGGCTGAGTGATATTCCATTGTACATAAGGACCACAACTTCTTTATCCATTCTTCTCTTCCCTGGGATGTTTCAGGTGTAACGAAGTGGAGGTTCTTGTCAACAGAGCAGCCCTAAACTTTGGGGTGCCTGTGTCTTGCTGATTTTTAGTTTTCCCAATTTATACGCCCATGAGTGGAAGTGCCCTATGCTCTCTAAGCTGAGTTTTTTAGATGTTTCAGGACACACCGTACACTTCTCCAGAGTGGCTGTTGGCCATTTACAGCCCGCCCATCAGCGTAGCAAGGCTCCCATTTCTCCATGGCCTGTCCTGCATTTCTGGTTTTGACACTTTATTCAGCATGGCCCTTTTGACCGATGGGAAGCGAGACTTCTTTGTAGCGCTGATTTGCCTTTCCAGGTTGCTTGGTTGGCCAAAAAGGGCGTATGCGTTTTTTCCTGAATATATTCAGGAAAAAACGCATACGCCCTTTTTGGCCAAGGGCATCATTGTCGAGGTTTTGCCGCTTTTCCTGTGCTTTAAAGGCGATTCGAATCTACCTCCTGAAATCTGTTTCCTGCAATTCTGCCTTGCTTTCAAATTCTCTTCGTTGCCTTCCCTCAATATATTTGTGGACGAGAGTTTTCATTTCTAACTGTGCAGGTCTGTGAATTGCAGTGCCCCTGAGCTCCATTTCTCAACTCGCTTTCTTGGGAGCTGGCCGCAAAAGCGCAGGATTGCTTCAGGCCCTCTTCTGGCTCCGGGCGGCAGGCTGAGCCTGTGGTTAATTCTTCTTCCTGATGGGAAAATAGAGTGACCTGTGTCTGTCCCAACACCTAGAGCTAGTCTCTCATTGGTTCCCCCTCTTCCCGTTCATCCTCAGGACAAATTGCAACCTGTACGGAACAGGAGGTTAAAGGTGCTGATTCTCCAAGCAGGGAGATTGCTAGTAAAGCGGCTGGAATGGCGAACCGGAGCACAAGGAGATGAGAAATGAGGTGCGTTTTAGAAACCTTTCCCGATCACACGGTGTACCATATTCTGGGTTTCTCATGCATGTTTTCGATGTAGAAAGATGCCCTTGAACCTGGAGATTTGGGACCCATGGGATGGGTACCACGCCGTATTACTTTACAGGGTCTGCGTTAGCTCACCCAACCTCACCAAACCTCTCAGCCCCAAGAGTGTCCACTCTTATGTCTCAATCAGCTGTGGGTCTAGATATGGTCAATCCAGGTGGCATCGCAGCCCCTGAACGAATTTTGTAAGAATTTCTCTCTCTTTCACTGTCTTTGGTTCACGGGTTTTTAAAAGTAATTGATTTTTAGAATGGGGTTTAGCTGCTTTGCACTGCTGTGTTTATGCCGCTTTACACCCACTTGACTCACTTACAGAGAGATAGCAATACATAGGTTTTAAGATTCTTACTAGTCAAATATATTCTTGGGCGGTGAATAGGGGGTGTTGAGTCCAGTAAACTGAGCAAGGAGTAGGTCTTGTCTATTACATATTGGGTTTATGGAACGGTATCTGAGCTAATTTGAAACCCTTGTTTTATGCATCACCCCACCTCACCTTTCCCGTTAAGCAGCCATAGTGTGTTTTCTAAACGTGCGACTCTGTTCTGTTTTGTAATTCAGTTCAAGGGTAGCGGTTTTTACATTCCCTCTATAAGTGATATCTTATGGTAAGTGTCTTTTTCTGTGTGACTTATTTCACTTAGAATCGTCGTACCTAAATCCACTCATCATGCTGCTCCTAGCCTTATGACGTTGATTTCATGGCTGAGTGATATTCCATTGTACATAAGGACCACAACTTCTTTATCCATTCTTCTCTTTCCTGGGATGTTTCAGGTGTAACGAAGTGGAGGTTCTTGTCAGCAGAGCAGCCCTAAACTTTGGGGTGCCTGTGTCTTGCTGATTTTTAGTTTTCCCAATTTATTCGCCCATGAGTGGAAGTGCCCTATGCTCTCTAAGCTGAGATTTTTAGATGTTTCAGGACACACCGTACACTTCTCCAGAGTGGCTGTTGGCCATTTACAGCCCGCCCATCAGCGTAGCAAGGCTCCCATTTCTCCATGGCCTGTCCTGCATTTCTGGTTTTGACCCTTTATTCAGCATGGCCCTTTTGACCGATGGGAAGCGAGACTTCTTTGTAGCGCTGATTTGCCTTTCCAGGTTGCTTGGTTGGCCAAAAAGGGCGTATGCGTTTTTTCCTGAATATATTCAGGAAAAAACGCATACGCCCTTTTTGGCCAAGGGCATCATTGTCGAGGTTTTGCCGCTTTTCCTGTGCTTTAAAGGCGATTCGAATCTACCTCCTGAAATCTGTTTCCTGCAATTCTGCCTTGGTTTCAAATCCTCTTCGTTGCCTTCCCTCAATATATTTGTGGACGAGAGTTATCATTTCTAACTGTGCAGGTCTGTGAATTGCAGTGCCCCTGAGCTCCATTTCTCAACTCGCTTTCTTGGGAGCTGGCCGCAAAAGCGCAGGATTGCTTCAGGCCCTATTCTGGCTCCGGGCGGCAGGCTGAGCCTGTGGTTGATTCTTCTTCCTGATGGGAAAATAGAGTGACCTGTGCCTGTCCCAACACCTAGAGCTAGTCTCTCATTGGTTCCCCCTCTTCCCGTTCATCCTCAGGACAAATTGCAACCTGTACGGAACAGGAGGTTAAAGGTGCTGATTCTCCAAGGAGGGAGATTGCTAGTAAAGCGGCTGGAATGGTGAACCGGAGCACAAGGAGATGAGAAATGAGGTGCGTTTTAGAAACCTTTCCCGATCACACGGTGTACCATCTTCTGGGTTTCTCATGCATGTTTTCGATGTAGGAAGATGCCCTTGAACCTGGAGATTTGGGACCCATGGGATGGGTACCACGCCGTATTACTTTAAAGGGTCTGCGTTAGCTCACCCAACCTCACCAAAACTCTCAGCCCCAAGAGTGTCCACCCTTATGTCTCAGTCAGCTGTGGGTCTAGATATGGTCAATCCAGGTGGCATCGCAGCCCCTGAACGAATTTTGTAAGAATTTCTCTCTCTTTCACTGTCTTTGTTTCACGGGTTTTTAAAAGTAATTGATTTTTATAATGGGGTTTAGCTGCTTTGCACTGCTGTGTTTATGCCGCTTTACACCCACTTGACTCACTTACAGAGAGATAGCAATACATAGGTTTTAAGATTCTTACTAGTCAGATATATTCTTGGGCGGTGAATAGGGGGTGTTGAGTCCAGTTCACTGAGCAAGGAGTAGGTCTTGTCTATTACATATTGGGTTTATGGAACGGTATCTGAGCTAATTTGAAACCCTTGTTTTATGCATCACCCCACCTCACCTTTCCCGTTAAGCAGCCATAGTGTGTTTTCTAAACGTGCGACTCTGTTGTGTTTTGTAATTCAGTTCAAGGGTAGCGGTTTTTACATTCCCTCTATAAGTGATATCTTATGATAAGTGTCTTTTTCTGTGTGACTTATTTCACTTAGAATCGTCGTACCTAAATCCACTCATCATGCTGCTCCTAGCCTTATGACGTTGATTTCATGGCTGAGTGATATTCCATTGTACATAAGGACCACAACTTCTTTATCCATTCTTCTCTTTCCTGGGATGTTTCAGGTGTAACGAAGTGGAGGTTCTTGTCAACAGAGCAGCCCTAAACTTTGGGGTGCCTGTGTCTTGCTGATTTTTAGTTTTCCCAATTTATACGCCCATGAGTGGAAGTGCCCTATGCTCTCTAAGCTGAGTTTTTTAGATGTTTCAGGACACATTGTACTCTTATCCAGAGTGGCTGTTGGCAATTTACATCCCGCCCATCAGCGTAGCAAGGCTCCCGTTTCTCCATGGCCTGTCCTGCCTTTCTGGTTTTGAAACTTTATTCAGCACGGCCCTTTTGACCGAAGGGAAGCGAGACTTCTTTGTAGCGCTGATTTGCCTTTCCAGGTTGCTTGGTTGGCCAAAAAGGGCGTATGCGTTTTTTCCTGAATATATTCAGGAAAAAACGCATACGCCCTTTTTGGCCAAGGGCATCATTGTCGAGGTTTTGCAGCTTTTCCTGTGCTTTAAAGGCGATTCGAATCTACCTCCTGAAATCTGTTTCCTGCAATTCTGCCTTGCTTTCAAATCCTCCTCGTTTCCTTGCCTCAATATATTTGTGGACGAGAGTTATCATTTCTAACTGTGCAGGTCTGTGAATTGCAGTGCCCCTGAGCTCCATTTCTCAACTCGCTTTCTTGGGAGCTGGCCGCAAAAGCGCAGGATTGCTTCAGGCCCTATTCTGGCTCCGGGCGGCAGGCTGAGCCTGTGGTTAATTCTTCTTCCTGATGGGAAATTAGAGTGACCTGTGCCTGTACCAACACCTAGAGCTAGTCTCTCATTGGTTCCCCCTCTTCCCGTTCATCTTCAGGAGAAATTGCAACCTGTACGGAACAGGAGGATAAAGGTGCTGATTCTCCAAGGAGGGAGATTGCTAGTAAAGTGGCTGGAATGGCGAACCGGAGCACAAGGAGATGAGAAATGAGGTGCGTTTTAGAAACCTTTCCCGATCACACGGTGTCCCATCTTCGGGGTTTCTCATGCATGTTTTCGATGTAGGAAGATGCCCTTGAACCTGGAGATTTGGGACCCATGGGATGGGTACCTCGCCGTATTACTTTAAAGGGTCTGCGTTTGCTCACCCAACCTCACCAAACCTCTCAGCCCCAAGAGTGTCCACCCTTATGTCTGAATCAGCTGTGGGTCTAGATATGGTCAATCCAGCTGGCATCACAGCCCCTGAACGAATTTTGTAAGAATTTCTCTCTCTTTCACTGTCTTTGTTTCACGGGTTTTTAAAAGTAATTGATTTTTATAATGGGGTTTAGCTGCTTTGCACTGCTGTGTTTATGCCGCTTTACACCCACTTGACTCACTTACAGAGAGATAGCAATACATAGGTTTTAAGATTCTTACTAGTCAGATATATTCTTGGGCGGTGAATAGGGGGTGTTGAGTCCAGTTCACTGAGCAAGGAGTAGGTCTTGTCTATTACATATTGGGTTTATGGAACGGTATCTGAGGTAATTTGAAACCCTTGTTTTATGCATCACCCCACCTCACCTTTCCCGTTAAGCAGCCATAGTGTGTTTTCTAAACGTGCGACTCTGTTCTGTTTTGTAATTCAGTTCAAGGGTAGCGGTTTTTACATTCCCTCTATAAGTGATATCTTATGATAAGTGTCTTTTTCTCTGTGACTTTTTTCACTTAGGATCGTCGTACCTAAATCCACTCATCATGCTGCTACTAGCCTTATGACGTTGATTTCATGGCTGAGTGATATTCCATTGTACATAAGGACCACATCTTCGTTATCCATTCTTCTCTTTCCTGGGATATTTAAGGTGTAACGAAGTGGAGGTTCTTGTCAACAGAGCAGCCCTAAACTTTGGGGTGCCTGTGTCTTGCTGATTTTTAGTTTTCCCAATTTATACGCCCATGAGTGGAAGTGCCCTATGCTCTCTAAGCTGAGTTTTTTAGATGTTTCAGGACACACCGTACACTTCTCCAGAGTGGCTGTTGGCAATTTTCAGCCCGCCCCGCAGCGTAGCAGGCCTCCTATTTCTCCATGGCCTGTCCTGCATTTCTGGTTTTCACAGTTTTTTCAGCATGGCCCTTTTGACCGATGGGAAGTGAGACTTCTTTGTAGCGCTGATTTGCCTTTCCAGGTTGCTTTGTTTGCCAAAAAGGGCGTATTCGTGTTTTCCTGAATATATTCAGAAAAAATGTATACACCCTCTTTGGCCAAGGACATCATTGTCGACGTTTTACCGCTTTTCATGTGCTTTAAAGGCGATTCGAATCTACCTCCTGAAATTTGTTTCCTGCAATTGTGCCTTGCATTCAAATCGTCTTCGTTGCCTTCCCTCAATATATTTTTGGACGAGAGTGATCATTTATAACTCTGCCTGTTTGTGATTTGCAGTACCCCTGAGCTCCATTTTTCAACTCGCTTTTTTTTGAGCTGGCTGCAAAACCGCAGGATTGCTTTAGGGCCTATACTGGTTCCGTGGCGCACGCTGAGCCTGTGGTTAATTCTTCTTCTTGATGGGAAATTAGAGTGACCTGTGCCTGTCCGAACATCTAGGGCTTGCCTCTCATTGTTTCTCCTCCTTCCCCTTCATCCTCTGGACAAATTCCAAACTCTGTGCAATAGCATGTTGAAGGTGCTGACATCCTCACGTTTGGATAAGGCTAGGAAAGAGGCTGGAGGTGTGATCCCGACAACCAGGGGATTAGGAGATGAGGTGCCTTTTCCAAAATCTTCCTGATCCAACCGTGTACCATCTTCTGTGTGTCACAGGCATGTTTTAGCTGTAGGAAAGGTCCCATGTATGTTAGGAGAACACCAGGGATTTTTTCAAATCACTGTCTCCCCGAACCCCAATCTGGGGAGTTTTTAAGCTACTGGTACATGTATGTTCATTAAGGGACTGGGCTGTAGGCAGAGTCCGAACTTTAGAGGATTGAAGTCTTCATGGTCAGAAACGCTCACCATCGGCCTCCTTTAGGTTCCATTTTATCTGTAGTTGATAGATGATGTCAATATAGATATCTATTGTTTTTCAGATTATTTCCCCTTAGGGGTTATTACAAAATATTGAGTATAGTTCCCTGTGCTATACAGCAGTTCCTTGTTGATGATATATTTTATACATAGCAGTGTGTATATGTTAATCCGAAACTGTTAATTTATCCCTCCTCCCACCTTTCCCCTTTGGTAATAAAAAAATACAAGATTTTATACTTCTCAGAAATCTAGGAGCTGAAAGAGAGGTATCATTTTCAATGGAAAATCATTCAAAACAAGATTGAAACTTCAGCCAAGATTAGTAGATCCACATCCTTGGAAAGAAATTACTGCATTTCTCTACTGTTGACCTGACAAATACGACAAACCCCTCCACTGAACTTGCTTATAATAAAGTGATGGAAATATGAAATGGAAGTGTTAGAAATACCTTATTTTACATGAGCCTTATACACTGCTCTATGTTAATTACAGTTTGGCTCACACATCTGTTCATTGAAGTTACAATATTTGGCTCACACATCTGTTCATTGATGTTACAATATTTGGCTCACACATCTGTTCATTGAAGTTACAATGTTCTCAAATTCTGTTACTGATCCTGCAGAGTCGGCCCCAACAAGGGTCCCCCTGCCCAGTGTCATTGGAGCCAACAGATCGAGACTGAGTTTGGTTCAGAAGCAAAGGAAAACTTTATATTTTGATCAGAGAATGGAGAGGTGAGAGCGTGCGCTCCCCCGCGGGCTGTGGGCCGGGCTGCTGTGTAGGGATCCCGTCAGCGTCAGCGGGAGGGACGAGGCGGAGCTCTCGAGGGCCGGGTTGGCTGGAGCTCAGGCTCTATGTGGCGGAGTCTGCACGGGGCCCCGAGAGCTGAGGTGTCGGCCCAGCCATTTTGCACTAGGAAATCGGGTCTGAAGTGCCAGGTGTGGGACCTCTGCCTGTGGAAACCTAGGAACAAGTGAAATTAGAAAAAGCACAAAGGAAAAAATGGTTAGACTTTATTTTATTGCCCAGATTCTATTTTTATCTCCCAGGAATTTTTAATGGGTTTTGCCAGTGACAAACCCCTCCTCTGCCTCTTGTCCCATTCCACATTCTTGGGGCGCTGAGGGTGCAGACACCTCTTCTGTAAATGCTTCGTGCTGAGTTGGGTGTCCTCATACCCGGGGGAGGGGCAGGACTTCTCCCCAGCAGCCTCCAGGTGAGGTTGATTGTCCCCAGGCCTCCTCCTTCACTGCTCGTCTGCCTGAGCACCAGCGTTGGAAGTTTTATAGATTCTAATGACCTTTAAGGGTCCAGGAAAGAGATGCGCAGGGACGCTGGGGGGGCCGGTTTTACCCTGCTCCACATTGGTTCGGCCCCCTTAGGCTGACGGTTTCTGCCAGCCTAGATGCTCTGACCAGTAGTCTGTGCTTTCTTCAGTTAGGCCACTGAATTAACGTACAAACAGCACCAGGTGTCAGAGCCCTGCCTGCTCAACTCCCAGACAGTCCAGGGCCGGTGGTGATCCAGGACCATGACGGCCACTCAGTCACCGCCCTTTTGAAATAACCAGGAGTACATCTGGTCTCATTGGCCGCCGTCACCGTGGTGTCTGTAGGCTTTTCTATGGTGGCAGCGTTATTTAGGGTTCCCCTGCCAAGTTTATTAGCTCCGCTCTGGGTGCAGTAAGTCCTGCAAGCAATAGTCTGTTCTTTTGGGGCACACTCTTGTGGTTTTCTGAGAGAAGCTCCAGGTCAAGTGATGGTCACACGAGTCGTCATGGGGGCCTGTTGCCCCAGGTTGTCTCTCTGGAGGTTGGGGTTGGAGGGCCTCCTCACTCGAGGTCATTGTGCCCACGGAGCGATCCCTGCAACTTCAGGGCATGGTGGGTGGTTAGGAACACCAAGTGACGTCCTTTTCCCTTAGGAGGGAGCTGGCCTTGCGGGCTGCTCATTTCCAGGTTTTTAGATACCCCCAGTATCCTGGTCGGATGGGGTGGCTGGCCAATGCCTGGAGGGCATTCTTGCGTTGTTCCATTTCAAGTGGTCCCAGTTTTTGCACTAAAACTCCAAGGGCGATTCGCCTTCGACCAGGAATATAAAGGTCAAAGGGTTTAGCTAAATTAGGGAGGTCCAGGACAAGGGTCTGAATTGACTGCTCTTTCCTTTCTTGAAAGGCCGCTTCTGGATGCTATTCAAAAGGATCATCATCTTTTCCTTTCAGTGTTTCATATAGAGGCCCAGGTATTAGACTGTAGTTAGGGATCCAGATGCAGCAAACCCCGGTCTCCCCAGGAACCCCTAAGCTGTCTTCTAGTTTTAGGAAGGGTGAGGCTGCAAATGGCTTCTTCCCTTTCCTGGGATGGGCTTCTCCGATCTTCTGTGAGAATGAAGCCCAGGCAGGTCACCTTAGTCTGTGATATTTGAGCCTTTTTCTTGGACACCTTCTATCTTTTATTGGCTAGGTAGTCCAGAGGCCTCCTTAGTAGGGCTGGCGATCAGAATGTCGTCTGCATTTTTTTTAAAATTTATTTATTTATTATTTATGGCTGTGTTGGGTCTTCGTTTCTGTGCGAGGTCTTTCTCTAGTTGCGGCAAGCGGGGGCCACTCTTCATCGCGGTGTGCGGGCCTCTCACTATCGCAGCCTCTCTTATTGTGGAGCACAGGCTCCAGACGCGCAGGCTCAGTAATTGTGGCTCACGGGCCTAGTTGCTCCGCGGCATATGGGATCTTCTCAGACCAGGGCTCGAACCTGTGTCCCCTGCATTGGTAGGCAGATTCTCAACCACTGTGCCACCAGGGAAGCCCAGAATGTCGTCTGCATATTGAAGGAGGGTTCACTTCTCCAGAGGTAGATCTTTTAGGGTTTTAGCTAACGTTTCCCCAAAGATGGTGTGGGAATTTTTGAACCCCTGGGGCAGGACGGCCAAGCAGTATTGTTTTTGTTGTATGTTGAGTCGTGCCACTCACAGCCAAAATTTCTTGTGACTCTGGGACTAATGGAATACAGAAGAAGGCATCATTGAAGTCTAATACAGAATACCATATCCTGGTGGATGGTAGAATGACCAGCAGGGTGTAGGAATTAGGAACTACTGGATGTATATCCTCTGTGGCTTCACTGACTGTCCTGGCGTCCTTTACCTTTACGGGGCTCTCATGGTCAGGCCCCTCCCAGGATATGGAGCTCACCTGTGCAGGTAGCCAGCAGCCCACGGGGCTCTCGTGGTTAGGCCCCTCCCAGGATATGGAGCTCACCTGGGCAGGTACCCAGCAGCCCATGGGGCTCTCGTGGTTAGGCCCCTCCCAGGATATGGAGCTCACCTGGGCAGGTACCCAGCAGCTCATGGGGCTCTCGTGGGCAGGCCTCTCCCTGGATATGGAGCTCCCTTGGACAGGTACCCCGGCAGAGCTGGGCACACAGGAACCGTGCACATAGTCCTCATTGCAGAGCACCCCCAGCACACCTGTCGCTCAGAGCTGACACAGAGCACCTCAGAGCAGGGCTTGAACTAACAAACATCAGCTCCGACAGGTCTGTGACCCTAGGCTTCTCTCTGTGTGGCCTCCCTCCGCCTGGTCTTCCAGGGGCTTCCACTGCAGCCGGGGCACCAGGCCTCTGTCTCCACCCACCAACCCTCCTCTCCCTGACTCCTGGGTTCCTCTCATTAGGAGAGGGTCTTCTTGAAGTTGTCTTCCACTCATGGACCAGATAAAATGATTAGAAAACAAACCAGGGCTGCCGCCCCTTGTCTATCCTGACTCTCGGGACCCTACACCTGTTCCTTGGATCTGGCCGGTGCAGCAAGGCCCATTATCTGCAACTCTGAGCCCCTGAGGGGCGAGGATTGGCTGACCTGGGCAGCCTGACCTGGCCGGCCAGCCCTTCCCAGGTGTGCCTGGGTTGAGGTCAATATAAACACCCCTCCAGGCAGCAAAAGCCTCTGCAGCTGTGCCTGACGCCATATTCTCTGCCCCGTCAGCAGTCTCGGGGTTGTGCTGGTGGGAGGGAGTAGGGCCCAGGGCTCTATGAGTGGCCCCGTGTGAGTGGGGCTCTGCTGGACTTTCTGCAGGAGTTGCTGGGCTGCCACCTGCTAAAGAAGAGGATGTGTCACCCATACCTGCTGCTGGAGTTTATCCCCAGGCAGAGGTGAGGAAGGAAAAAAGCAGTGGGGACCGGGACAGGAGGGGTACCTCAGGCAGGGAAATGGAAAGATTCCAGAAGAGCGCCCGGGGCCAGGACCGTCCTGGCTGGCCTGCAGGCACCAAGTTGTCCTGCGTGCTGTCGCTGGTGTGACTCCAAGCCCCTTCCTCTAGGCTTTAAAGTCTTTGCACACATTCAGGTGTTTTACCTGGGAAGGGTGGGAAAAGTTCAGCAGCAGCTGGCCTGAGGCTCAGCTCACGTTTACTCAGAGACGCCTCCTCACGGTCCCCCAGCTTTGCAATGAGGACGCTCCTTGCGGGGGAGATGCTGGCTGCATGGGAGATGATTCCCCACCTCTGACCAACTTCAGAATTGTTTACCACTGGAGCAAGTGCCCTGATAGGGATTTCCTCTGTATGACCAGTGGGTTCTGTTTTTTTTTTTTTCTTTTTTGGTTCAAGGTAGGTTTTATTCCTCTTTTTGTATTTATAGATATAAGCATGGAAATAATTCATTCATATAAATACGTCTATGGGAAGGACAGAACTTTTTTTTCTGTTTTCTGTTTTTAAATATTTTTAAATTTTTAAATTTTATTTTATTCATTTTTTTATACAGCAGGTTCTTATTGGTTATCTATTTTATACATATAAGTGTATATCTGTCAATCCCAGGCTCGCAATTCATCCCACCACCACCACCCTGCCACTTTCCCCCCTTGGTGACCATACATTTGTTCTCTACGTCTGTGTCTCTATTTCTGCCTTGCAAACCGGTTCATCTGTACCATTTTTCTAGGTTCCACATGTATGCATTAATATACGATATATGTTTTTCTTTTTCTGACTTACTTCACTCTGTATGACAGTCTCTAGATCTATCCACGTCTCTACAAATGACCCAATTTCATTCCTTTTTATGGCTGAGTAATATTCCATTTTATATATGTACCACATATTTTCCATTTGTCTATCTATGGGCATTTAGGTTGCTTCCATGACCTGGCTATTGTAAATAGTGCTGCAATGAACATTGTGGTGAATGTGTCTTTTTGAATTATGGTTTTCTCTGGGTATATGCCCAGTAGTGGGATTGCTGGGTCATATGGTAATTCTATTTTTAGTTTTTTAAGGAACCTCCATACTGTTCTCCATCGTGACTGTATCAATTTACATTCCCACAAATAGTGTAAGAGGGTTCCCTTTTCTCCACACCCTCTCCAGCATTTGTTGTCTGTAGATTTTCTGATGATGCCCATTCTAACTTGTGTGAGGTGATACCTCATTGTAGTTTTGGTTTATATTTCTCAATAATTAGTGATGTTGAGCAGCTTTTCATGTGCTTCTTGGCCATCTGTATGTCTTCTCGGGACAAATGTCTATTTACGTCATCTGCCCATTTTTGGATTGGGTTGTTTGTTTTTTTACTGTTGAGCTGCATGAGCTGTTTATATATATTGGAGATTAATCCTTTGTCCATTGATTCGTTTGCAAATATTTTCTCCCATTCTGAGGGTTGTCTTTTCGTCGTCTTTGTAGTTTCCTTTGCTTTCCAAAAGCTTTTAGGTTTCATTTGCTCCCATTTGTTTATTTTTGTTTTTTATTCCATTACTCTAGGAGGTGGATCAAAAAAGATCTTGCTGTGATTTATGTCAAAGAGTATTCTTCCTATGTTTTCCTCTAAGAGTTTTATAGTGTCCAGTCTAACATTTCGGTCTCTAATCCATTTTGAGTTTATTTTTTGTGTATGGTGTTAGGGAGTGTTCTAATTTCATTCTTTTACATGTAGCTGTCCAGTTTTCCCAGCACCACTTATTGAAGAGACTGTCTTTTCTCCATTGTATATCCTTGCCTCCTTTGTCATAGATTAGTGGACCATAGGTGTGTAGGTTTGTCTCTGGGCTTTCTTTTGTTTTTCTTTTACATCTTTATTGGAGTATAATTGTTTTACAATTGTGTGTTAGTTTCTGCTGTATGAAAAAGTGAATCAGCTATACGTATACATATAACACCATATCCCCTCCCTCTTGCACTTCCCTCTCACTCCCTTATCCCACCCCTGTAGGTGGTCACAAAGCACCGAGCTGATCTCCCTGTGCTATGTGGCTGCTTCCCAGTAGCTATCAATTTTACATTTGGTAGTGTATATATGTCCATACCACTCTCTCACTTTGTCCCAGCTTACCCTTCCCCCTCCCCGTGTCCTCAAGTCCTTTCTCTACGTCTGTGTCCTTAATCCTTTCCTGCCCCTAGGTTCTTCATAAACTTTTTTCTTTTAGATTCCATATATATGTGTTAGCATACGGTATTTGTTTTTCTCTTTCTGACTTACTTCACTCTGTAAGACAGACTCTAGATCCATCCACCTCACTACAAATAACTCAATTTCGTTTCTTTTTATGGCTGAATAATGTTCCATTGTATATATGTGCCACATCTTCTTTATCCAGTTATCTGTTGATGGACACTTAGGTTGCTTCCATGTCCTGGCTATTGTAAATAGAGCTACCATGAACATTGTGGTACATGACTCTTTTTGAATTATGGTTTTCTCAGGGTAAATGTCCAGTAGTGGGATTGCTGGGTTGTACGGTTGTTCTATTTTTAGTTTTTAAGGAACCCCCATACCGTTCTCCCTAGTAGCTATATCAATTTACATTCCCACCAACAGTGCAAGAGGGTTCCCTTTTTTCCAATAAATGCCTCTCCAGCATTTATTGTTTGTAGATTTTTTGATGATGGCCATTCTGACTGGTGTGAGGTGATATCTCACTGTAGTTTTGATTTGCATTTCTCTAATGATTAGTGATGTTCAGCATCCTTTCATGTGTTTGTTGGCAAACTGTATATCTTCTTTGGAGAAATGTCTATTTAGGTCTTCTGCCCATTTTTGGATTGGGTTGTTTGGTTTTGTGATATTGAGCTACATGAGCTGCTTTTTGGAGATTAATCCTTTGCCATTTGCTTCATTTGAAAATATTTTCTCCCATTCTGATGGTTGTCTTTTCATCTTGCTTATGTTTTCCTTTGCTGTGCAAAAGATTTTAAGTTTCATTAGGTCCCACTTTTTTTATTTTTGTTTTTATTTCCATTTCCCTAGGAGGTGGGTCAAAAAGGATCTTGCTGTGATTTATGTCATAGACTGTTCTGCTTATGTTTTCCTCTAAGAGTTTTATAGTGGCTGGTCTTACATTTAGGCCTCTAATCCATTTTGAGTTTATTTTTGTGTATGGTGTTAGGGAGTGTTCTAATTTCATTCTTTTACATGTAGCTGTCCAGTTTTCCCAGCACCACCTACTGAAGACACTGTCTTTTCTCCATTGTATACCCTTGCCTCCTTTGTCATAGATTAGTGGACCATAGGTACGTGGGTTTATCTCTGTGCTTTCTATCCTGTTCTATTGATCTATATTTCTGTTTTTGTGTCAGTACCATAACATCTTGATTACTGTAGCTTTGTAATATAGTCTGAAGTCTGGAAGTCTGATTCCTCCAGCTCTTTTTTTTTTCCCCTCAAGGCTGCTTTGGCTATCTGGGGTCTTTTGTGTCTCCCTACAAATTTTAAGATTTTTTTTTCTAGTTCTGTAGAAAATGCCAAAGGTATTTTGATAGGGATTGCATTGAATCTGTAGATTGCTTTGGGTAGTATAGTCATTTTCACAATATTGATTCTTCTAATCCAAGAACATGGTATATGTCTCCATCTATTTGTATCATCTTTAATTTCTTTCATCAGTGTCTTATAGTTTTCTGCATACAGGTCTTTTGTCTCCTTAGGTAGGTTTATTCCTAGATATTTTATTCTTTTTGTTTTTGCCTCCATTCTTTTGCCAAGGTCTTGGATCATCTTCACTATCTTTATTCTGATTCTTTTTCTGGAAGGTTCCCTATCTCCACCTCATTTCGTTTTTTTTCTGGGGTTTTATCTTGTTCCTTGATCTGGTATAAAGTCCTCTGCCTTTTCATTTTGTCTATCTTTCTGTGAATGTGGTTTTCCTTCCACAGGCTTCAGAATTGTAGTTCTTCTTCCTTCTGCTGTCTGCTCTCCAGTGGATGAGTCTATCTTAGAGGCTTGTGCAAGCTTCCTGATGGGAGGGACTGGTGGTGGGTAGAGCTGGGTGTTGCTTTGGTGGGCAGAGCTTTAATCCGCTTGTCTGCAGATTAAATAAAACTTTAATAAAAAGTTTAATCTGCTTGTCTGCTGATCCATGGGGCTGGGTTCCCTCCCTGTTGGTTGTTTGGCCTGAGGCAACCCAGCACTGGAGTCTACCTTGCTCTTGGTGGGGCTAATGGCGGACTCTGGGAGGGCTCACACCAAGGAGTATTTCCCAGAACTTCTGCTGCCAGTGTCGTTGTCCTCACGGTGAGCCACAGCCACAGCCACCACCTGCCTCTGCAGGAGACCCTCTAAAACTATCAGGTAGTTCTGGTCATTCTCCTACGGGGTCACTGCTCTTTCCCCTGGGCGCTGATGTGCACATTACTTTGTGTGTGCCCTCCAAGAGTGGAGTATCTGAGTGGAGTTGAGACTCTGAGACTCTGCGTGGAGTCGCACAGACTCTGGGTCCTGTGAAGCTTTGATGTTTGGTGGTTCTAGAAATCCTATAGGAGACGGTCCACAGCAGGTGAAGCTAATGCTGTCAGTAGAGGTGATGAAGCCAAAGATCTGCAGTTCCGACTAGAGGTGCCAATGTACATACAGGACAAAATCATCTCGTGTGAATGTAGTTCAGGCATGTTTAAGATGAATGGAGCCATGTTAATGCCTACCATATTCTATCTTGAGCCTCTCCTCAGGGACCCCCTCCTCAGTTCCTGAGGCTCCTGTAAGTCATGTACAGGGGACTGGAGAGTGGGCTCTGTCCCATCTGAGCCCTGAGTTACCCTGTGTGTATCTTAGGATACTTTGTATTTCTGTGGTGTCTGTTGTAACATCACCTCTTTCATTTCAGATTTATTTCGGCCCTTTCTTTTTTAAAAAAAAACATACTATTGTTGTCTTTTATTCTTTACAGAAGTGTAATAAGTGTTTGATCTACTATCCTCACTCTATGTATACTTTTTGCAGTGAGATTTTTACTTTACTTTGTTTTCTTGCTACTATCAATAATTAGTGAGACTTCTTTTAAGCTATCTTCAACATTGCTTATAAAGCTGCTTTATTAGTGATGACAGAGCCTTAATGGAAGTCATGTTCTGGTTGTAAAGTAGAATGCAATGTGCCAGCAAAAAGCCCCTTAAGTTTACGTCTCATTACTTCTTGTTCTTTTTTAATTTAATTTTTATTTTTTATCAGAGCAAATTTGATTAAAATGTTTTGTTTCTTCTAGATGTGCAAGATGTGGTTCTTTTAAACATATACATATATCTATTCTTCTTTGGATCATTTCCCCATGTAGGTTATGACACAATGTTGAGTAATCTTCTCTTGGTATTACGTAGGTCTTTGGTGATTACATATTTCACATGTGTTTCTATATCTATGTTAAGCCCAATATCCTAATGTATCCAATCCGCACACCTTTCCATTTGATGAAACATAAGTTTCTTTTATGAATCTGTGATTGCATTTCTCTGTGGAAATATCTTCATTGGTATCAATTTTTAGCTAAGACCTATAAGTGATATTATAGGATATGTGTCTTTTGTTTTCTGACTTAGTACAATTTGCCTGATTACCTCAAGAATCATACATGGTGTTGCAAATGGCCTTGTTTCATTTTTTTCCCTGGCTAATATTCCATCTGTACATGAACCAGTTCTTCTTTGGCAACGCAACTCTTGATGGACTTTTTGGTTGCATCCATGTCTTGGCTATTGTAATACTGCTGCAATGCACATTTGCTTGCCTGTGTCTTTGCAGATCTATCTTCCTATGTTATAGGCCAAGGAGTGGGCTTGCTGTATAATATGGTAGCTCAGTGTGTACGTTTTAAAGGCACCACCATTCAGTTCTCATTAGTGGCTCTTTCCAGGTTACGTCCAACTTAAAGTTGAGGGTATGCATTTCTCCAAAACACCTTCAGTATATATTGTTTGTAGTTTTATTGCTGATGGTTATTCTGACAGGTACGAGCTGAGACCTCTTTGTTGTTGAACTTGCATGTGTCCCATAATCTGTTGAAATTGAGCTTTAAAGCATGTCCTTTTCATTTATCAAACTGTGATTACAGCTTAGTTCTTCAAAGTGTTTACTTAAAGTATGTGTCACATTTTGAAATTTTTTGGCCATTACCTCCCTCAAGACATTTTGAGGGCAGGTTTCATTTACAGCCCTACAGTACTTGTTCATATGAAGTGACCATTAGCACAGGCTTTAAAGCTGCTTTTGCAGGTAACGGCCAGAAGGCGGCAGCCTTTCTATGTTCCCCACTCTGGTAACTAGGGAAACACACCTTCTGGCCACTGGTGGCCCTCGGTTATAAATTAGAGTGCAATGTGCCCGGATAAATCCACAAATGCTGATGTCTCCTTACTTTTGCTTTGTTTTTTAGATTTAATTTATATTTATTATTGGAGTAATATTCCATTGTGTACATGGAACACTTCCTCTTGGTGCATTCCTCGGTTGATGGACATTTTTGTTGCTTCCAAGTGTTGCCTATGGTAAATAGTGCTGGAGTGCGGGATTGCCAGCCTGTGACTTTTTGATTCTCATTTTCTCAGGTGATAGGCCCAGAAGTGGTTGTGATTGATTGACTGGTAGCACAATGTTTCCCTTTTCAAAGCACCTACACTGTGTTTTCATTAGTGGCTCTTTACATGCCCCCCCTTACAACCGAGGGTACGCATTTCTCAACACTCCCTTCACCGTTTATTTTTTGCAGCATTTTTCCTAATGGCCATTCTGACTGCTGTGAGCTGTTAGGTTTTTGTAATATGGGTATGCATGTCATTAAATTTTTTTAAATGCATCATATACCTACGCCTTTTTCTTTTCTCTTAAAAGAAAAAACCGTGAGTACAATGTAGCTCTTGAAATTGTCTTCTTCGAAGGTTGCCCTCTTTTGAATTTTTTGGTCGATTTTTGACCCCAGAAATTTTCTGGAGGGCAGGTGTCATTTACAGAACTGCAAGTTGGTGAAAATTTAGTGACCTTTCGCAGTGGGTTCAAACCTGCTGTTGTGGGAAACGGCCACAAGGAGGTAGCATTTCTCCATTCCCCAATCTGGGTACTAGGGCAGCAGAGCCTTTCTGGAAGTCATTGTCCTAGGTTGTAAATTAGAATGGAATTTGCCAGGAGAAATCCCCATAAGTTTATGTCTCATTACTTCTTCTTGGTTTTTAAAAGTTTTTTAATCTGGGTAAAGTTTAGAATATTGTTTATCCTAGGTGTACACAATCTGGTTCATTTGTACATTATGTATGTCTATTAATGTACAGATCCTCTTCCCATGTAAAATATTACAGTGTTCCGTCAACCTCCCTTGCTATATGTTCGGTCTTTTTGATACATGTACAAAATATGTATTTGTATATGTATAGTAACACTAATCTTCATTTCTCAATTTCCCCCCTCCTTTCCTTTCAGATGAGCATAGTTTGTTTTCTCAGCCTGTGAGTGTCTTTCTCTTTGGAAATACGTTCATCTGTGCCAGTTATTAGATAATGCCATAAGTGATAATATAGGATATAGGTGTTTTGCTTTCCGACCTACTTCATGTTTTGTGATTATCTCCAGGCTCATCTATGGTGCCTCAAAGAGCAGTGCTTCAATGTTTTCCATGGCTAATATTCCATGTGTACATGGACCACTTCTTCTTGGTGCATTCCTCTGTTGATGGACATTTTCGTTGCTTCCAAGTGTTGCCTATGGTAAATATTGCTGGAGTGCAGGATTGCCAGCCTGTGATTTTTGATTTTCCTTTTCTCAGGGGATAGACCCAGCAGTGGGTATGATTGATTGACTGGTATGGTAGCTCAACGTTTACCTTTTCAAGGCACCTCAATTGTGCTTTCATTAGTGGCTCTTACCACGTCCCCCTTAGAATCGAGGGTACGCATTTCTCCACAATCACGTCAGCATTTCTAGTTTGCAGCATTTTTGTTGATGGCCATTCTGACTGGTGTGAGCTGACAGGTTTTTGTAATTTGGGTTTACATGTCTGTAAAAATTCCTACAATTCATCATTTTTCCACGCCTTTTACTTTTCTGTTAAAAGAAAAAAGAAAGAAAGTGTGAGTGTAATATACCTCTTCAAATTTTCTTTTTGGAAGGTTGCACTCTAGAATTTTTTGGTCGATTTTCGACCTCAGTATTTTTTGGAGGGCCGGTGTCATTTACAGACCTGCAATTGGTGAATAATTAGTGACCTTTTGCAGTGGGTTCAAAGCTGCTGTTGTGGGAAACGGCCACAAGGATGCAGCATTTCTCGATTCCCAAATCTGGGTACTAGGGCAGCAGAGCCGTTCTGGAAGTTGTCTGCCTAGGTTTTCAATTTGGATGGAATGTGCCAGGAAAACCCCCCATAAGTTTATGTCTCATTACTCCTAGTTCGTTGTTTTAATTTTTTCAATTGGGGTAATGGTTAGAATGTTGCTTGTCCAAGGTGTACACACTCTGGTTCATCTACATATCATATATACCTATTTATGTAGAGATCCTCTTCCCGTGTAAATTATTACAGAGTGTTCCGTAATCCTTCCTTGCTATATGGTCGGTCTTTTTGATATATGTATATAATATGTATTTGTATACATATGGTAACGCTAATCTTCATGTATCCATTCCCCCCACCTTTCCTTTTAGATAAGCATATTTTTTTTTTAATAAGTCTGTGATTGCCTTTCTCTGTGGAAATATGTTCATTTGTGTCAGTTATTAGATAACGCCTATAAGTGATATCATAGGTTATAGGACTTTTCCTTTCCGACTTACCTCATGTTCTGTGATTATCTCCAAGATCATCTATGGTGCCTCAAAGAGCAGTGTTTCATTGTTTTCCATGGCTAGTATTCATTGTGTACATGGACCACTTCTTCTTTATCCTTTCATCTGTTGATGGACATTTTGGTTGCTTCACTGTCTTGTCTATTGTGAATAAGGCTGCAGTGCAGCTTTTGCAGCCCGGGTCTTCTTCATTCTGGTCTTCTCAGGTGAGAGGCCCTTTGGTGCGCCTGCTGGATTGAATGGTACCTCAATTTTTCTTTTCAACGCAGCTTCTTTCTGTTCTCATTATTAGCGTTTAACCCTTTTACATCTCACCAGCAGCTAGAGGGTACACAGTTCTCTTAAACCTCTTCAGCATTTATTGTTTGTAGACTTTTTGCCAATGGTCAGTCGACTGGTGTGAGTTGAAAACTTTTTGTAGATTAGATTGCATGAGTCTAATACTTCCTGAGGCTGAGCTTTTATCCATTTTCCTTTTTTTAAAAAGAGAGTGAGTAAATCTTACCTCTTCATACTATCTTCGTGAACATTTTGCCTGTTTTGAATTTTTTTATCCATTCCCTACCTCAGCACAATTTTGAGGGCAGGTGTCCTTTACAGCCCTGAGTCCTTGTGAATGGTAAGTGACCATTAGCTGGGGGTTAAAAGCTGCTCTTGCGGGAATCGGCCACAAGGCGGCAGCATTTCTCCTTTACCAAATCTGGTTACTAGGGCAACAGAGCCTTACTGGAAGTGGTGTTCTAGGTTGTAAATTAGAATGGAATGTGCGAGGAAAAAGCCCTTTAAGTTTATGTCTCCTTACTTCTTGTTGGTATTTTTAACTTAATTTTTATTTTTTCTCACAGCAAACTTGATTACAATGTTTTGTTTGTTCTAGGTGTGCAAGATGTGGTTCTTTCACACATATACATATATCTATTCTTCTTCGGATCCTTTTCCCATGTAGGTTATGACACAATGTTGAGTAGTCTTCTCTTGGTATTGCGTAGGTCTTTGGTGATTCTATATTTCACATGTGTTTGTATCTCTCTGTTAACCTCAATATGGTAATGTATCCAATCCTCACACCTGTCCATTTGGTGAACCATAAGTTTTTTAATGAATCTATGAAAGTGTTTCTCTGTGGAAATATCTTTGTTTGTATCATTTTTTAGGTAACACCTATATGTGATACGATAGGATATGTGTTTTTCGCTTTCTCACTTACTCCAAGTTGCGTGATTACTTCTAGACTCATCTATGGTGCTGGAAATGGCATCGTTTCATTTTTTTCACTAGCTCATATTCCATCTGTACAGGTAGCAGTTCTTCTTTGTCTACCCATCTGTCAGTGGACTTTTTGGTTACTTCCATATCTTGGCTATTGTAATACTATGCAATGCAGATTTGCGTGCCTGTGTCCTTCCAATTCTGTCTTCTTAGTTTATAGGTCCAGGAATAGGTCTGCTGGAACATATGGTAGCTCAATGTTTACCTTTTAAAGGCACCTCTATTCTGTTCTCCTTAGTGGCTCTTTCCAGGTTACGTCCCACTTAAAGTGGAGGGTATGTATTTCTTCCCAGCTCCTTCAGGATTTATTCTTTGTAGTTTTTGCTGATGGTTATTCTGAGTGGTGTGAGCTGATACCTCTTTGTGGTTGAATTTGCATGTGTCTCATAATGCGTTGAAATTGATCTTTAAGACATGTCCTTTTTATTTTTCCAGCTGTGATTAGAGCTTATTTCTTCAAAGTGTTTTCTTAAAGTATGTGTCACCATTTGAAATATTTTGGCCATTATCTCCCTCAAGACATTTTGAGGGCAGGTTTCATTTACAGCCCTGCAGTACTTGTTCATATGAAGTGACCATTAGCTCAGGCTTTAAACCTGCTTTTGCAGGTAACGGCCAGAGAGCGGCAGCCTTTCTACGTTCCCCTTGCTGGTACTAGGGAAACAGACCTACCGGCCAGTGGTGTTCTTCGGTTATAAATTAGAGTGCAATGTGCCCGGATAAACCCACAAATGTTGATGTCTCCTTGCTTTTGTTTGTTTTTAAATTTCATTTATATTTATTATTAGAGTAATATTCCATTGTGTACGCGGACCACTTCTTCTTGGTGCATTCCTCGGTTGATGGACATTTTCGTTGCTTCCAAGTGCTGGCTATGGTAAATCTTGCTGGCGTACAGGTTTGCCAGCCTGTGACTTTTTGATTCTCATTTTCTCAGGTGATAGGCCAAGCAGTGGTTGTGATTGATTGACTGGTAGCTCAATGTTTCCCTTTTCAAAGCACCTACACTGTGATTTCATTAGTGGCTCTTTACATGACCCCCTTACAACCGAGGGTACGCATTTCTCCACACTCCCTTCACCGTTTATTTTTTGCAGCATTTTTCCTAATGGCCATTCTGACTGCTCTGAGCTGATAGGTTTTTGTAATATGGGTATGCCTGTCATTAAATTTTTTACAATTCATCATATTCCTACGCCTTTTTTTTTTCTCTTAAAAGAAAAAACCGTGAGTACAATATAGCTCTTGAAATTGTCTTCTTCGAAGGTTGCCCTCTTTTGAATTTTCTGGTCGATTTTTGGCCCCAGAAATTTTCTGGAGGGCAGGTGTCATTTACAGAACTGCAAGTTGGTGAAAATTTAGTGACCTTTCGCAGTGGGTTCAAACCTGCTGTTGTGGGAAACGGCCACAAGGAGGTAGCATTTCTCCATTCCCCAATCTGGGTACTAGGGCAGCAGAGCCTTTCTGGAAGTCATTGTCCTAGGTTGTAAATTAGAATGGAATTTGCCAGGAGAAATCCCCATAAGTTTATGTCTCATTACTTCTTCTTGGTTTTTAAAAGTTTTTTAATCTGGGTAAAGTTTAGAATATTGTTTATCCTAGGTGTACACAATCTGGTTCATTTGTACATTATGTATGTCTATTAATGTACAGATCCTCTTCCCATGTAAAATATTACAGTGTTCCGTCGACCTCCCTTGCTATATGTTCGGACTTTTTGATACATGTACAAAATATGTATTTGTATATGTATAGTAACACTAATCTTCATTTCTCAATTTCCCCCCTCCTTTCCTTTCAGATGAGCATAGTTTGTTTTCTCAGCCTGTGAGTGTCTTTCTCTTTGGAAATATGTTCATCTGTGCCAGTTATTAGATAATGCCATAAGTGATAATATAGGATATAGGTGTTTTGCTTTCCGACCTACTTCATGTTTTGTGATTATCTCCAGGCTCATCTATGGTGCCTCAAAGAGCAGTGCTTCAATGTTTTCCATGGCTAATATTCCATGTGTACATGGACCACTTCTTCTTGGTGCATTCCTCTGTTGATGGACATTTTCGTTGCTTCCAAGTGTTGACTATGGTAAATATTGCTGGAGTGCAGGATTGCCAGCCTGTGATTTTTGATTTTCCTTTTCTCAGGGGATAGACCCAGCAGTGGGTATGATTGATTGACTGGTATGGTAGCTCAACGTTTACCTTTTCAAGGCACCTCAATTGTGCTTTCATTAGTGGCTCTTACCACGTCCCCCTTAGAATCGAGGGTACGCATTTCTCCACAATCACGTCAGCATTTCTAGTTTGCAGCATTTTTGTTGATGGCCATTCTGACTGGTGTGAGCTGACAGGTTTTTGTAATTTGGGTTTACATGTCTGTAAAAATTCCTACAATTCATCATTTTTCCACGCCTTTTACTTTTCTGTTAAAAGAAAAAAGAAAGAAAGTGTGAGTGTAATATACCTCTTCAAATTTTCTTTTTGGAAGGTTGCACTCTAGAATTTTTTGGTCAATTTTCGACCTCAGTATTTTTTGGAGGGCCGGTGTCATTTACAGACCTGCAATTGGTGAATAATTAGTGACCTTTTGCAGTGGGTTCAAAGCTGCTGTTGTGGGAAACGGCCACAAGGATGCAGCATTTCTCGATTCCCAAATCTGGGTACTAGGGCAGCAGAGCCGTTCTGGAAGTTGTCTGCCTAGGTTTTCAATTTGGATGGAATGTGCCAGGAAAACCCCCCATAAGTTTATGTCTCATTACTCCTAGTTCGTTGTTTTAATTTTTTCAATTGGGGTAATGGTTAGAATGTTGCTTGTCCAAGGTGTACACACTCTGGTTCATCTACATATCATATATACCTATTTATGTAGAGATCCTCTTCCCGTGTAAATTATTACAGAGTGTTCCGTAATCCTTCCTTGCTATATGGTCGGTCTTTTTGATATATGTATATAATATGTATTTGTATACATATGGTAACGCTAATCTTCATGTATCCATTCCCCCCACCTTTCCTTTTAGATAAGCATAGTTTTTTTTTTTTAATAAGTCTGTGATTGCCTTTCTCTGTGGAAATATGTTCATTTGTGTCAGTTATTAGATAACGCCTATAAGTGATATCATAGGTTATAGGACTTTTCCTTTCCGACTTACCTCATGTTCTGTGATTATCTCCAAGATCATCTATGGTGCCTCAAAGAGCAGTGTTTCATTGTTTTCCATGGCTAGTATTCATTGTGTACATGGACCACTTCTTCTTTATCCTTTCGTCTGTTGATGGACATTTTGGTTGCTTCACTGTCTTGTCTATTGTGAATAAGGCTGCAGTGCAGCTTTTGCAGCCCGGGTCTTCTTCATTCTGGTCTTCTCAGGTGAGAGGCCCTTTGGTGCGCCTGCTGGATTGAATGGTACCTCAATTTTTCTTTTCAACGCAGCTTCTTTCTGTTCTCATTATTAGCGTTTAACCCTTTTACATCTCACCAGCAGCTAGAGGGTACACAGTTCTCTTAAACCTCTTCAGCATTTATTGTTTGTAGACTTTTTGCCAATGGTCAGTCGACTGGTGTGAGTTGAAAACTTTTTGTAGATTAGATTGCATGAGTCTAATACTTCCTGAGGCTGAGCTTTTATCCATTTTCCTTTTTTTAAAAAGAGAGTGAGTAAAACTTACCTCTTCATACTATCTTCGTGAACATTTTGCCTGTTTTGAATTTTTTTATCCATTCCCTACCTCAGCACAATTTTGAGGGCAGGTGTCCTTTACAGCCCTGAGTCCTTGTGAATGGTAAGTGACCATTAGCTGGGGGTTAAAAGCTGCTCTTGCGGGAATCGGCCACAAGGCGGCAGCATTTCTCCTTTACCAAATCTGGTTACTAGGGCAACAGAGCCTTACTGGAAGTGGTGTTCTAGGTTGTAAATTAGAATGGAATGTGCGAGGAAAAAGCCCTTTAAGTTTATGTCTCCTTACTTCTTGTTGGTATTTTTAACTTAATTTTTATTTTTTCTCACAGCAAACTTGATTACAATGTTTTGTTTGTTCTAGGTGTGCAAGATGTGGTTCTTTCACACATATACATATATCTATTCTTCTTCGGATCCTTTTCCCATGTAGGTTATGACACAATGTTGAGTAGTCTTCTCTTGGTATTGCGTAGGTCTTTGGTGATTCTATATTTCACATGTGTTTGTATCTCTCTGTTAACCTCAATATGGTAATGTATCCAATCCTCACACCTGTCCATTTGGTGAACCATAAGTTTTTTAATGAATCTATGAAAGTGTTTCTCTGTGGAAATATCTTTGTTTGTATCATTTTTTAGGTAACACCTATATGTGATACGATAGGATATGTGTTTTTCGCTTTCTCACTTACTCCAAGTTGCGTGATTACTTCTAGACTCATCTATGGTGCTGGAAATGGCATCGTTTCATTTTTTTCACTAGCTCATATTCCATCTGTACAGGTAGCAGTTCTTCTTTGTCCACCCATCTGTCGGTGGACTTTTTGGTTACTTCCATATCTTGGCTACTGTAATACTATGCAATGCAGATTTGCGTGCCTGTGTCCTTCCAATTCTGTCTTCTTAGTTTATAGGTCCAGGAATAGGTCTGCTGGAACATATGGTAGCTCAATGTTTACCTTTTAAAGGCACCTCTATTCTGTTCTCCTTAGTGGCTCTTTCCAGGTTACGTCCCACTTAAAGTGGAGGGTATGTATTTCTTCCCAGCTCCTTCAGGATTTATTCTTTGTAGTTTTTGCTGATGGTTATTCTGAGTGGTGTGAGCTGATACCTCTTTGTGGTTGAATTTGCATGTGTCTCATAATGCGTTGAAATTGATCTTTAAGACATGTCCTTTTTATTTTTCCAGCTGTGATTAGAGCTTATTTCTTCAAAGTGTTTTCTTAAAGTATGTGTCACCATTTGAAATATTTTGGCCATTATCTCCCTCAAGACATTTTGAGGGCAGGTTTCATTTACAGCCCTGCAGTACTTGTTCATATGAAGTGACCATTAGCTCAGGCTTTAAACCTGCTTTTGCAGGTAACGGCCAGAGAGCGGCAGCCTTTCTACGTTCCCCTTGCTGGTACTAGGGAAACAGACCTACCGGCCAGTGGTGTTCTTCGGTTATAAGTTAGAGTGCCATGTGCCCGGATAAACCCACAAATGTTGATGTCTCCTTGCTTTTGTTTGTTTTTAAATTTCATTTATATTTATTATTAGAGTAATATTCCATTGTGTACGTGGACCACTTCTTCTTGGTGCATTCCTCGGTTGATGGACATTTTCATTGCTTCCAAGTGCTGGCTATGGTAAATCTTGCTGGCGTACAGGTTTGCCAGCCTGTGACTTTTTGATTCTCATTTTCTCAGGTGATAGGCCAAGCAGTGGTTGTGATTGATTGACTGGTAGCTCAATGTTTCCCTTTTCAAAGCACCTACACTGTGTTTTCATTAGTGGCTCTTTACATGCCCCCCCTTACAACCGAGGGTACGCATTTCTCCACACTCCCTTCACCGTTTATTTTTTGCAGCATTTTTCCTAATGGCCATTCTGACTGCTGTGAGCTGATAGGTTTTTGTAATATGGGTATGCCTGTCATTAAATTTTTTAAAATTCATCATATTCCTACATCGTTCTCTTTTCTCTTAAAAGAAAAAACCGTGAGTACAATGTAGCTCTTGAAATTGTCTTCTTCGAAGGTTGCCCTCTTTTGAATTTTTTGGTCGATTTTGGACCCCAGAAATTTTCTGGAGGGCAGGTGTCATTTACAGAACTGCAAGTTGGTGAAAATTTAGTGACCTTTCGCAGTGGGTTCAAACCTGCTGTTGTGGGAAACGGCCACAAGGAGGTAGCATTTCTCCATTCCCCAATCTGGGTACTAGGGCAGCAGAGCCTTTCTGGAAGTCATTGTCCTAGGTTGTAAATTAGAATGGAATTTGCCAGGAGAAATCCCCATAAGTTTATGTCTCATTACTTCTTCTTGGTTTTTAAAAGTTTTTTAATCTGGGTAAAGTTTAGAATATTGTTTATCCTAGGTGTACACAATCTGGTTCATTTGTACATTATGTATGTCTATTAATGTACAGATCCTCTTCCCATGTAAAATATTACAGTGTTCCGTCGACCTCCCTTGCTATATGTTCGGTCTTTTTGATACATGTACAAAATATGTATTTGTATATGTATAGTAACACTAATCTTCATTTCTCAATTTCCCCCCTCCTTTCCTTTCAGATGAGCATAGTTTGTTTTCTCAGCCTGTGAGGGTCTTTCTCTTTGGAAATACGTTCATCTGTGCCAGTTATTAGATAATGCCATAAGTGACAATATAGGATATAGGTGTTTTGCTTTCCGACCTACTTCATGTTTTGTGATTATCTCCAGGCTCATCTATGGTGCCTCAAAGAGCAGTGCTTCAATGTTTTCCATGGCTAATATTCCATGTGTACATGGACCACTTCTTCTTGGTGCATTCCTCTGTTGATGGACATTTTCGTTGCTTCCAAGTGTTGCCTATGGTAAATATTGCTGGAGTGCAGGATTGCCAGCCTGTGATTTTTGATTTTCCTTTTCTCAGGGGATAGACCCAGCAGTGGGTATGATTGATTGACTGGTATGGTAGCTCAACGTTTACCTTTTCAAGGCACCTCAATTGTGCTTTCATTAGTGGCTCTTACCACGTCCCCCTTAGAATCGAGGGTACGCATTTCTCCACAATCACGTCAGCATTTCTAGTTTGCAGCATTTTTGTTGATGGCCATTCTGACTGGTGTGAGCTGACAGGTTTTTGTAATTTGGGTTTACATGTCTGTAAAAATTCCTACAATTCATCATTTTTCCACGCCTTTTACTTTTCTGTTAAAAGAAAAAAGAAAGAAAGTGTGAGTGTAATATACCTCTTCAAATTTTCTTTTTGGAAGGTTGCACTCTAGAATTTTTTGGTCGATTTTCGACCTCAGTATTTTTTGGAGGGCCGGTGTCATTTACAGACCTGCAATTGGTGAATAATTAGTGACCTTTTGCAGTGGGTTCAAAGCTGCTGTTGTGGGAAACGGCCACAAGGATGCAGCATTTCTCGATTCCCAAATCTGGGTACTAGGGCAGCAGAGCCGTTCTGGAAGTTGTCTGCCTAGGTTTTCAATTTGGATGGAATGTGCCAGGAAAACCCCCCATAAGTTTATGTCTCATTACTCCTAGTTCGTTGTTTTAATTTTTTCAATTCGGGTAATGGTTAGAATGTTGCTTGTCCAAGGTGTACACACTCTGGTTCATCTACATATCATATATACCTATTTATGTAGAGATCCTCTTCCCGTGTAAATTATTACAGAGTGTTCCGTAATCCTTCCTTGCTATATGGTCGGTCTTTTTGATATATGTATATAATATGTATTTGTATACATATGGTAACGCTAATCTTCATGTATCCATTCCCCCCACCTTTCCTTTTAGATAAGCATAGTTTTTTTTTTAATAAGTCTGTGATTGCCTTTCTCTGTGGAAATATGTTCATTTGTGTCAGTTATTAGATAACGCCTATAAGTGATATCATAGGTTATAGGACTTTTCCTTTCTGACTTACCTCATGTTCTGTGATTATCTCCAAGATCATCTATGGTGCCTCAAAGAGCAGTGTTTCATTGTTTTCCATGGCTAGTATTCATTGTGTACATGGACCACTTCTTCTTTATCCTTTCGTCTGTTGATGGACATTTTGGTTGCTTCACTGTCTTGTCTATTGTGAATAAGGCTGCAGTGCAGCTTTTGCAGCCCGGGTCTTCTTCATTCTGGTCTTCTCAGGTGAGAGGCCCTTTGGTGCGCCTGCTGGATTGAATGGTACCTCAATTTTTCTTTTCAACGCAGCTTCTTTCTGTTCTCATTATTAGCATTTAACCCTTTTACATCTCACCAGCAGCTAGAGGGTACACAGTTCTCTTAAACCTCTTCAGCATTTATTGTTTGTAGACTTTTTGCCAATGGTCAGTCGACTGGTGTGAGTTGAAAACTTTTTGTAGATTAGATTGCATGAGTCTAATACTTCCTGAGGCTGAGCTTTTATCCATTTTCCTTTTTTTAAAAAGAGAGTGAGTAAAACTTACCTCTTCATACTATCTTCGTGAACATTTTGCCTGTTTTGAATTTTTTTATCCATTCCCTACCTCAGCACAATTTTGAGGGCAGGTGTCCTTTACAGCCCTGAGTCCTTGTGAATGGTAAGTGACCATTAGCTGGGGGTTAAAAGCTGCTCTTGCGGGAATCGGCCACAAGGCGGCAGCATTTCTCCTTTACCAAATCTGGTTACTAGGGCAACAGAGCCTTACTGGAAGTGGTGTTCTAGGTTGTAAATTAGAATGGAATGTGCGAGGAAAAAGCCCTTTAAGTTTATGTCTCCTTACTTCTTGTTGGTATTTTTAACTTAATTTTTATTTTTTCTCACAGCAAACTTGATTACAATGTTTTGTTTGTTCTAGGTGTGCAAGATGTGGTTCTTTCACACATATACATATATCTATTCTTCTTTGGATCCTTTTCCCATGTAGGTTATGACACAATGTTGAGTAGTCTTCTCTTGGTATTGCGTAGGTCTTTGGTGATTCTATATTTCACATGTGTTTGTATCTCTCTGTTAACCTCAATATGGTAATGTATCCAATCCTCACACCTGTCCATTTGGTGAACCATAAGTTTTTTAATGAATCTATGAAAGTGTTTCTCTGTGGAAATATCTTTGTTTGTATCATTTTTTAGGTAACACCTATATGTGATACGATAGGATATGTGTTTTTCGCTTTCTCACTTACTCCAAGTTGCGTGATTACTTCTAGACTCATCTGTGGTGCTGGAAATGGCATCGTTTCATTTTTTTCACTAGCTCATATTCCATCTGTACAGGTAGCAGTTCTTCTTTGTCCACCCATCTGTCGGTGGACTTTTTGGTTACTTCCATATCTTGGCTACTGTAATACTATGCAATGCAGATTTGCGTGCCTGTGTCCTTCCAATTCTGTCTTCTTAGTTTATAGGTCCAGGAATAGGTCTGCTGGAACATATGGTAGCTCAATGTTTACCTTTTACAGGCACCTCTATTCTGTTCTCCTTAGTGGCTCTTTCCAGGTTACGTCCCACTTAAAGTGGAGGGTATGTATTTCTTCCCAGCTCCTTCAGGATTTATTCTTTGTAGTTTTTGCTGATGGTTATTCTGAGTGGTGTGAGCTGATACCTCTTTGTGGTTGAATTTGCATGTGTCTCATAATGCGTTGAAATTGATCTTTAAGACATGTCCTTTTTATTTTTCCAGCTGTGATTAGAGCTTATTTCTTCAAAGTGTTTTCTTAAAGTATGTGTCACCATTTGAAATATTTTGGCCATTATCTCCCTCAAGACATTTTGAGGGCAGGTTTCATTTACAGCCCTGCAGTACTTGTTCATATGAAGTGACCATTAGCTCAGGCTTTAAACCTGCTTTTGCAGGTAACGGCCAGAGAGCGGCAGCCTTTCTACGTTCCCCTTGCTGGTACTAGGGAAACAGACCTACCGGCCAGTGGTGTTCTTCGGTTATAAGTTAGAGTGCCATGTGCCCGGATAAACCCACAAATGTTGATGTCTCCTTGCTTTTGTTTGTTTTTAAATTTCATTTATATTTATTATTAGAGTAATATTCCATTGTGTACGTGGACCACTTCTTCTTGGTGCATTCCTCGGTTGATGGACATTTTCATTGCTTCCAAGTGCTGGCTATGGTAAATCTTGCTGGCGTACAGGTTTGCCAGCCTGTGACTTTTTGATTCTCATTTTCTCAGGTGATAGGCCAAGCAGTGGTTGTGATTGATTGACTGGTAGCTCAATGTTTCCCTTTTCAAAGCACCTACACTGTGTTTTCATTAGTGGCTCTTTACATGCCCCCCCTTACAACCGAGGGTACGCATTTCTCCACACTCCCTTCACCGTTTATTTTTTGCAGCATTTTTCCTAATGGCCATTCTGACTGCTGTGAGCTGATAGGTTTTTGTAATATGGGTATGCCTGTCATTAAATTTTTTAAAATTCATCATATTCCTACATCGTTCTCTTTTCTCTTAAAAGAAAAAACCGTGAGTACAATGTAGCTCTTGAAATTGTCTTCTTCGAAGGTTGCCCTCTTTTGAATTTTTTGGTCGATTTTGGACCCCAGAAATTTTCTGGAGGGCAGGTGTCATTTACAGAACTGCAAGTTGGTGAAAATTTAGTGACCTTTCGCAGTGGGTTCAAACCTGCTGTTGTGGGAAACGGCCACAAGGAGGTAGCATTTCTCCATTCCCCAATCTGGGTACTAGGGCAGCAGAGCCTTTCTGGAAGTCATTGTCCTAGGTTGTAAATTAGAATGGAATTTGCCAGGAGAAATCCCCATAAGTTTATGTCTCATTACTTCTTCTTGGTTTTTAAAAGTTTTTTAATCTGGGTAAAGTTTAGAATATTGTTTATCCTAGGTGTACACAATCTGGTTCATTTGTACATTATGTATGTCTATTAATGTACAGATCCTCTTCCCATGTAAAATATTACAGTGTTCCGTCGACCTCCCTTGCTATATGTTCGGTCTTTTTGATACATGTACAAAATATGTATTTGTATATGTATAGTAACACTAATCTTCATTTCTCAATTTCCCCCCTCCTTTCCTTTCAGATGAGCATAGTTTGTTTTCTCAGCCTGTGAGTGTCTTTCTCTTTGGAAATACGTTCATCTGTGCCAGTTATTAGATAATGCCATAAGTGATAATATAGGATATAGGTGTTTTGCTTTCCGACCTACTTCATGTTTTGTGATTATCTCCAGGCTCATCTATGGTGCCTCAAAGAGCAGTGCTTCAATGTTTTCCATGGCTAATATTCCATGTGTACATGGACCACTTCTTCTTGGTGCATTCCTCTGTTGATGGACATTTTCGTTGCTTCCAAGTGTTGCCTATGGTAAATATTGCTGGAGTGCAGGATTGCCAGCCTGTGATTTTTGATTTTCCTTTTCTCAGGGGATAGACCCAGCAGTGGGTATGATTGATTGACTGGTATGGTAGCTCAACGTTTACCTTTTCAAGGCACCTCAATTGTGCTTTCATTAGTGGCTCTTACCACGTCCCCCTTAGAATCGAGGGTACGCATTTCTCCACAATCACGTCAGCATTTCTAGTTTGCAGCATTTTTGTTGATGGCCATTCTGACTGGTGTGAGCTGACAGGTTTTTGTAATTTGGGTTTACATGTCTGTAAAAATTCCTACAATTCATCATTTTTCCATGCCTTTTACTTTTCTGTTAAAAGAAAAAAGAAAGAAAGTGTGAGTGTAATATACCTCTTCAAATTTTCTTTTTGGAAGGTTGCACTCTAGAATTTTTTGGTCGATTTTCGACCTCAGTATTTTTTGGAGGGCCGGTGTCATTTACAGACCTGCAATTGGTGAATAATTAGTGACCTTTTGCAGTGGGTTCAAAGCTGCTGTTGTGGGAAACGGCCACAAGGATGCAGCATTTCTCGATTCCCAAATCTGGGTACTAGGGCAGCAGAGCCGTTCTGGAAGTTGTCTGCCTAGGTTTTCAATTTGGATGGAATGTGCCAGGAAAACCCCCCATAAGTTTATGTCTCATTACTCCTAGTTCGTTGTTTTAATTTTTTCAATTGGGGTAATGGTTAGAATGTTGCTTGTCCAAGGTGTACACACTCTGGTTCATCTACATATCATATATACCTATTTATGTAGAGATCCTCTTCCCGTGTAAATTATTACAGAGTGTTCCGTAATCCTTCCTTGCTATATGGTCGGTCTTTTTGATATATGTATATAATATGTATTTGTATACATATGGTAACGCTAATCTTCATGTATCCATTCCCCCCACCTTTCCTTTTAGATAAGCATAGTTTTTTTTTTTTAATAAGTCTGTGATTGCCTTTCTCTGTGGAAATATGTTCATTTGTGTCAGTTATTAGATAACGCCTATAAGTGATATCATAGGTTATAGGACTTTTCCTTTCCGACTTACCTCATGTTCTGTGATTATCTCCAAGATCATCTATGGTGCCTCAAAGAGCAGTGTTTCATTGTTTTCCATGGCTAGTATTCATTGTGTACATGGACCACTTCTTCTTTATCCTTTCGTCTGTTGATGGACATTTTGGTTGCTTCACTGTCTTGTCTATTGTGAATAAGGCTGCAGTGCAGCTTTTGCAGCCCGGGTCTTCTTCATTCTGGTCTTCTCAGGTGAGAGGCCCTTTGGTGCGCCTGCTGGATTGAATGGTACCTCAATTTTTCTTTTCAACGCAGCTTCTTTCTGTTCTCATTATTAGCGTTTAACCCTTTTACATCTCACCAGCAGCTAGAGGGTACACAGTTCTCTTAAACCTCTTCAGCATTTATTGTTTGTAGACTTTTTGCCAATGGTCAGTCGACTGGTGTGAGTTGAAAACTTTTTGTAGATTAGATTGCATGAGTCTAATACTTCCTGAGGCTGAGCTTTTATCCATTTTCCTTTTTTTAAAAAGAGAGTGAGTAAAACTTACCTCTTCATACTATCTTCGTGAACATTTTGCCTGTTTTGAATTTTTTTATCCATTCCCTACCTCAGCACAATTTTGAGGGCAGGTGTCCTTTACAGCCCTGAGTCCTTGTGAATGGTAAGTGACCATTAGCTGGGGGTTAAAAGCTGCTCTTGCGGGAATCGGCCACAAGGCGGCAGCATTTCTCCTTTACCAAATCTGGTTACTAGGGCAACAGAGCCTTACTGGAAGTGGTGTTCTAGGTTGTAAATTAGAATGGAATGTGCGAGGAAAAAGCCCTTTAAGTTTATGTCTCCTTACTTCTTGTTGGTATTTTTAACTTAATTTTTATTTTTTCTCACAGCAAACTTGATTACAATGTTTTGTTTGTTCTAGGTGTGCAAGATGTGGTTCTTTCACACATATACATATATCTATTCTTCTTCGGATCCTTTTCCCATGTAGGTTATGACACAATGTTGAGTAGTCTTCTCTTGGTATTGCGTAGGTCTTTGGTGATTCTATATTTCACATGTGTTTGTATCTCTCTGTTAACCTCAATATGGTAATGTATCCAATCCTCACACCTGTCCATTTGGTGAACCATAAGTTTTTTAATGAATCTATGAAAGTGTTTCTCTGTGGAAATATCTTTGTTTGTATCATTTTTTAGGTAACACCTATATGTGATACGATAGGATATGTGTTTTTCGCTTTCTCACTTACTCCAAGTTGCGTGATTACTTCTAGACTCATCTATGGTGCTGGAAATGGCATCGTTTCATTTTTTTCACTAGCTCATATTCCATCTGTACAGGTAGCAGTTCTTCTTTGTCCACCCATCTGTCGGTGGACTTTTTGGTTACTTCCATATCTTGGCTACTGTAATACTATGCAATGCAGATTTGCGTGCCTGTGTCCTTCCAATTCTGTCTTCTTAGTTTATAGGTCCAGGAATAGGTCTGCTGGAACATATGGTAGCTCAATGTTTACCTTTTAAAGGCACCTCTATTCTGTTCTCCTTAGTGGCTCTTTCCAGGTTACGTCCCACTTAAAGTGGAGGGTATGTATTTCTTCCCAGCTCCTTCAGGATTTATTCTTTGTAGTTTTTGCTGATGGTTATTCTGAGTGGTGTGAGCTGATACCTCTTTGTGGTTGAATTTGCATGTGTCTCATAATGCGTTGAAATTGATCTTTAAGACATGTCCTTTTTATTTTTCCAGCTGTGATTAGAGCTTATTTCTTCAAAGTGTTTTCTTAAAGTATGTGTCACCATTTGAAATATTTTGGCCATTATCTCCCTCAAGACATTTTGAGGGCAGGTTTCATTTACAGCCCTGCAGTACTTGTTCATATGAAGTGACCATTAGCTCAGGCTTTAAACCTGCTTTTGCAGGTAACGGCCAGAGAGCGGCAGCCTTTCTACGTTCCCCTTGCTGGTACTAGGGAAACAGACCTACCGGCCAGTGGTGTTCTTCGGTTATAAGTTAGAGTGCCATGTGCCCGGATAAACCCACAAATGTTGATGTCTCCTTGCTTTTGTTTGTTTTTAAATTTCATTTATATTTATTATTAGAGTAATATTCCATTGTGTACGTGGACCACTTCTTCTTGGTGCATTCCTCGGTTGATGGACATTTTCATTGCTTCCAAGTGCTGGCTATGGTAAATCTTGCTGGCGTACAGGTTTGCCAGCCTGTGACTTTTTGATTCTCATTTTCTCAGGTGATAGGCCAAGCAGTGGTTGTGATTGATTGACTGGTAGCTCAATGTTTCCCTTTTCAAAGCACCTACACTGTGTTTTCATTAGTGGCTCTTTACATGCCCCCCCTTACAACCGAGGGTACGCATTTCTCCACACTCCCTTCACCGTTTATTTTTTGCAGCATTTTTCCTAATGGCCATTCTGACTGCTGTGAGCTGATAGGTTTTTGTAATATGGGTATGCCTGTCATTAAATTTTTTAAAATTCATCATATTCCTACATCGTTCTCTTTTCTCTTAAAAGAAAAAACCGTGAGTACAATGTAGCTCTTGAAATTGTCTTCTTCGAAGGTTGCCCTCTTTTGAATTTTTTGGTCGATTTTGGACCCCAGAAATTTTCTGGAGGGCAGGTGTCATTTACAGAACTGCAAGTTGGTGAAAATTTAGTGACCTTTCGCAGTGGGTTCAAACCTGCTGTTGTGGGAAACGGCCACAAGGAGGTAGCATTTCTCCATTCCCCAATCTGGGTACTAGGGCAGCAGAGCCTTTCTGGAAGTCATTGTCCTAGGTTGTAAATTAGAATGGAATTTGCCAGGAGAAATCCCCATAAGTTTATGTCTCATTACTTCTTCTTGGTTTTTAAAAGTTTTTTAATCTGGGTAAAGTTTAGAATATTGTTTATCCTAGGTGTACACAATCTGGTTCATTTGTACATTATGTATGTCTATTAATGTACAGATCCTCTTCCCATGTAAAATATTACAGTGTTCCGTCGACCTCCCTTGCTATATGTTCGGTCTTTTTGATACATGTACAAAATATGTATTTGTATATGTATAGTAACACTAATCTTCATTTCTCAATTTCCCCCCTCCTTTCCTTTCAGATGAGCATAGTTTGTTTTCTCAGCCTGTGAGGGTCTTTCTCTTTGGAAATACGTTCATCTGTGCCAGTTATTAGATAATGCCATAAGTGACAATATAGGATATAGGTGTTTTGCTTTCCGACCTACTTCATGTTTTGTGATTATCTCCAGGCTCATCTATGGTGCCTCAAAGAGCAGTGCTTCAATGTTTTCCATGGCTAATATTCCATGTGTACATGGACCACTTCTTCTTGGTGCATTCCTCTGTTGATGGACATTTTCGTTGCTTCCAAGTGTTGCCTATGGTAAATATTGCTGGAGTGCAGGATTGCCAGCCTGTGATTTTTGATTTTCCTTTTCTCAGGGGATAGACCCAGCAGTGGGTATGATTGATTGACTGGTATGGTAGCTCAACGTTTACCTTTTCAAGGCACCTCAATTGTGCTTTCATTAGTGGCTCTTACCACGTCCCCCTTAGAATCGAGGGTACGCATTTCTCCACAATCACGTCAGCATTTCTAGTTTGCAGCATTTTTGTTGATGGCCATTCTGACTGGTGTGAGCTGACAGGTTTTTGTAATTTGGGTTTACATGTCTGTAAAAATTCCTACAATTCATCATTTTTCCACGCCTTTTACTTTTCTGTTAAAAGAAAAAAGAAAGAAAGTGTGAGTGTAATATACCTCTTCAAATTTTCTTTTTGGAAGGTTGCACTCTAGAATTTTTTGGTCGATTTTCGACCTCAGTATTTTTTGGAGGGCCGGTGTCATTTACAGACCTGCAATTGGTGAATAATTAGTGACCTTTTGCAGTGGGTTCAAAGCTGCTGTTGTGGGAAACGGCCACAAGGATGCAGCATTTCTCGATTCCCAAATCTGGGTACTAGGGCAGCAGAGCCGTTCTGGAAGTTGTCTGCCTAGGTTTTCAATTTGGATGGAATGTGCCAGGAAAACCCCCCATAAGTTTATGTCTCATTACTCCTAGTTCGTTGTTTTAATTTTTTCAATTCGGGTAATGGTTAGAATGTTGCTTGTCCAAGGTGTACACACTCTGGTTCATCTACATATCATATATACCTATTTATGTAGAGATCCTCTTCCCGTGTAAATTATTACAGAGTGTTCCGTAATCCTTCCTTGCTATATGGTCGGTCTTTTTGATATATGTATATAATATGTATTTGTATACATATGGTAACGCTAATCTTCATGTATCCATTCCCCCCACCTTTCCTTTTAGATAAGCATAGTTTTTTTTTTAATAAGTCTGTGATTGCCTTTCTCTGTGGAAATATGTTCATTTGTGTCAGTTATTAGATAACGCCTATAAGTGATATCATAGGTTATAGGACTTTTCCTTTCTGACTTACCTCATGTTCTGTGATTATCTCCAAGATCATCTATGGTGCCTCAAAGAGCAGTGTTTCATTGTTTTCCATGGCTAGTATTCATTGTGTACATGGACCACTTCTTCTTTATCCTTTCGTCTGTTGATGGACATTTTGGTTGCTTCACTGTCTTGTCTATTGTGAATAAGGCTGCAGTGCAGCTTTTGCAGCCCGGGTCTTCTTCATTCTGGTCTTCTCAGGTGAGAGGCCCTTTGGTGCGCCTGCTGGATTGAATGGTACCTCAATTTTTCTTTTCAACGCAGCTTCTTTCTGTTCTCATTATTAGCATTTAACCCTTTTACATCTCACCAGCAGCTAGAGGGTACACAGTTCTCTTAAACCTCTTCAGCATTTATTGTTTGTAGACTTTTTGCCAATGGTCAGTCGACTGGTGTGAGTTGAAAACTTTTTGTAGATTAGATTGCATGAGTCTAATACTTCCTGAGGCTGAGCTTTTATCCATTTTCCTTTTTTTAAAAAGAGAGTGAGTAAAACTTACCTCTTCATACTATCTTCGTGAACATTTTGCCTGTTTTGAATTTTTTTATCCATTCCCTACCTCAGCACAATTTTGAGGGCAGGTGTCCTTTACAGCCCTGAGTCCTTGTGAATGGTAAGTGACCATTAGCTGGGGGTTAAAAGCTGCTCTTGCGGGAATCGGCCACAAGGCGGCAGCATTTCTCCTTTACCAAATCTGGTTACTAGGGCAACAGAGCCTTACTGGAAGTGGTGTTCTAGGTTGTAAATTAGAATGGAATGTGCGAGGAAAAAGCCCTTTAAGTTTATGTCTCCTTACTTCTTGTTGGTATTTTTAACTTAATTTTTATTTTTTCTCACAGCAAACTTGATTACAATGTTTTGTTTGTTCTAGGTGTGCAAGATGTGGTTCTTTCACACATATACATATATCTATTCTTCTTTGGATCCTTTTCCCATGTAGGTTATGACACAATGTTGAGTAGTCTTCTCTTGGTATTGCGTAGGTCTTTGGTGATTCTATATTTCACATGTGTTTGTATCTCTCTGTTAACCTCAATATGGTAATGTATCCAATCCTCACACCTGTCCATTTGGTGAACCATAAGTTTTTTAATGAATCTATGAAAGTGTTTCTCTGTGGAAATATCTTTGTTTGTATCATTTTTTAGGTAACACCTATATGTGATACGATAGGATATGTGTTTTTCGCTTTCTCACTTACTCCAAGTTGCGTGATTACTTCTAGACTCATCTGTGGTGCTGGAAATGGCATCGTTTCATTTTTTTCACTAGCTCATATTCCATCTGTACAGGTAGCAGTTCTTCTTTGTCCACCCATCTGTCGGTGGACTTTTTGGTTACTTCCATATCTTGGCTACTGTAATACTATGCAATGCAGATTTGCGTGCCTGTGTCCTTCCAATTCTGTCTTCTTAGTTTATAGGTCCAGGAATAGGTCTGCTGGAACATATGGTAGCTCAATGTTTACCTTTTACAGGCACCTCTATTCTGTTCTCCTTAGTGGCTCTTTCCAGGTTACGTCCCACTTAAAGTGGAGGGTATGTATTTCTTCCCAGCTCCTTCAGGATTTATTCTTTGTAGTTTTTGCTGATGGTTATTCTGAGTGGTGTGAGCTGATACCTCTTTGTGGTTGAATTTGCATGTGTCTCATAATGCGTTGAAATTGATCTTTAAGACATGTCCTTTTTATTTTTCCAGCTGTGATTAGAGCTTATTTCTTCAAAGTGTTTTCTTAAAGTATGTGTCACCATTTGAAATATTTTGGCCATTATCTCCCTCAAGACATTTTGAGGGCAGGTTTCATTTACAGCCCTGCAGTACTTGTTCATATGAAGTGACCATTAGCTCAGGCTTTAAACCTGCTTTTGCAGGTAACGGCCAGAGAGCGGCAGCCTTTCTACGTTCCCCTTGCTGGTACTAGGGAAACAGACCTACCGGCCAGTGGTGTTCTTCGGTTATAAGTTAGAGTGCCATGTGCCCGGATAAACCCACAAATGTTGATGTCTCCTTGCTTTTGTTTGTTTTTAAATTTCATTTATATTTATTATTAGAGTAATATTCCATTGTGTACGTGGACCACTTCTTCTTGGTGCATTCCTCGGTTGATGGACATTTTCATTGCTTCCAAGTGCTGGCTATGGTAAATCTTGCTGGCGTACAGGTTTGCCAGCCTGTGACTTTTTGATTCTCATTTTCTCAGGTGATAGGCCAAGCAGTGGTTGTGATTGATTGACTGGTAGCTCAATGTTTCCCTTTTCAAAGCACCTACACTGTGTTTTCATTAGTGGCTCTTTACATGCCCCCCCTTACAACCGAGGGTACGCATTTCTCCACACTCCCTTCACCGTTTATTTTTTGCAGCATTTTTCCTAATGGCCATTCTGACTGCTGTGAGCTGATAGGTTTTTGTAATATGGGTATGCCTGTCATTAAATTTTTTAAAATTCATCATATTCCTACATCGTTCTCTTTTCTCTTAAAAGAAAAAACCGTGAGTACAATGTAGCTCTTGAAATTGTCTTCTTCGAAGGTTGCCCTCTTTTGAATTTTTTGGTCGATTTTGGACCCCAGAAATTTTCTGGAGGGCAGGTGTCATTTACAGAACTGCAAGTTGGTGAAAATTTAGTGACCTTTCGCAGTGGGTTCAAACCTGCTGTTGTGGGAAACGGCCACAAGGAGGTAGCATTTCTCCATTCCCCAATCTGGGTACTAGGGCAGCAGAGCCTTTCTGGAAGTCATTGTCCTAGGTTGTAAATTAGAATGGAATTTGCCAGGAGAAATCCCCATAAGTTTATGTCTCATTACTTCTTCTTGGTTTTTAAAAGTTTTTTAATCTGGGTAAAGTTTAGAATATTGTTTATCCTAGGTGTACACAATCTGGTTCATTTGTACATTATGTATGTCTATTAATGTACAGATCCTCTTCCCATGTAAAATATTACAGTGTTCCGTCGACCTCCCTTGCTATATGTTCGGTCTTTTTGATACATGTACAAAATATGTATTTGTATATGTATAGTAACACTAATCTTCATTTCTCAATTTCCCCCCTCCTTTCCTTTCAGATGAGCATAGTTTGTTTTCTCAGCCTGTGAGGGTCTTTCTCTTTGGAAATACGTTCATCTGTGCCAGTTATTAGATAATGCCATAAGTGACAATATAGGATATAGGTGTTTTGCTTTCCGACCTACTTCATGTTTTGTGATTATCTCCAGGCTCATCTATGGTGCCTCAAAGAGCAGTGCTTCAATGTTTTCCATGGCTAATATTCCATGTGTACATGGACCACTTCTTCTTGGTGCATTCCTCTGTTGATGGACATTTTCGTTGCTTCCAAGTGTTGCCTATGGTAAATATTGCTGGAGTGCAGGATTGCCAGCCTGTGATTTTTGATTTTCCTTTTCTCAGGGGATAGACCCAGCAGTGGGTATGATTGATTGACTGGTATGGTAGCTCAACGTTTACCTTTTCAAGGCACCTCAATTGTGCTTTCATTAGTGGCTCTTACCACGTCCCCCTTAGAATCGAGGGTACGCATTTCTCCACAATCACGTCAGCATTTCTAGTTTGCAGCATTTTTGTTGATGGCCATTCTGACTGGTGTGAGCTGACAGGTTTTTGTAATTTGGGTTTACATGTCTGTAAAAATTCCTACAATTCATCATTTTTCCACGCCTTTTACTTTTCTGTTAAAAGAAAAAAGAAAGAAAGTGTGAGTGTAATATACCTCTTCAAATTTTCTTTTTGGAAGGTTGCACTCTAGAATTTTTTGGTCGATTTTCGACCTCAGTATTTTTTGGAGGGCCGGTGTCATTTACAGACCTGCAATTGGTGAATAATTAGTGACCTTTTGCAGTGGGTTCAAAGCTGCTGTTGTGGGAAACGGCCACAAGGATGCAGCATTTCTCGATTCCCAAATCTGGGTACTAGGGCAGCAGAGCCGTTCTGGAAGTTGTCTGCCTAGGTTTTCAATTTGGATGGAATGTGCCAGGAAAACCCCCCATAAGTTTATGTCTCATTACTCCTAGTTCGTTGTTTTAATTTTTTCAATTCGGGTAATGGTTAGAATGTTGCTTGTCCAAGGTGTACACACTCTGGTTCATCTACATATCATATATACCTATTTATGTAGAGATCCTCTTCCCGTGTAAATTATTACAGAGTGTTCCGTAATCCTTCCTTGCTATATGGTCGGTCTTTTTGATATATGTATATAATATGTATTTGTATACATATGGTAACGCTAATCTTCATGTATCCATTCCCCCCACCTTTCCTTTTAGATAAGCATAGTTTTTTTTTTAATAAGTCTGTGATTGCCTTTCTCTGTGGAAATATGTTCATTTGTGTCAGTTATTAGATAACGCCTATAAGTGATATCATAGGTTATAGGACTTTTCCTTTCTGACTTACCTCATGTTCTGTGATTATCTCCAAGATCATCTATGGTGCCTCAAAGAGCAGTGTTTCATTGTTTTCCATGGCTAGTATTCATTGTGTACATGGACCACTTCTTCTTTATCCTTTCGTCTGTTGATGGACATTTTGGTTGCTTCACTGTCTTGTCTATTGTGAATAAGGCTGCAGTGCAGCTTTTGCAGCCCGGGTCTTCTTCATTCTGGTCTTCTCAGGTGAGAGGCCCTTTGGTGCGCCTGCTGGATTGAATGGTACCTCAATTTTTCTTTTCAACGCAGCTTCTTTCTGTTCTCATTATTAGCATTTAACCCTTTTACATCTCACCAGCAGCTAGAGGGTACACAGTTCTCTTAAACCTCTTCAGCATTTATTGTTTGTAGACTTTTTGCCAATGGTCAGTCGACTGGTGTGAGTTGAAAACTTTTTGTAGATTAGATTGCATGAGTCTAATACTTCCTGAGGCTGAGCTTTTATCCATTTTCCTTTTTTTAAAAAGAGAGTGAGTAAAACTTACCTCTTCATACTATCTTCGTGAACATTTTGCCTGTTTTGAATTTTTTTATCCATTCCCTACCTCAGCACAATTTTGAGGGCAGGTGTCCTTTACAGCCCTGAGTCCTTGTGAATGGTAAGTGACCATTAGCTGGGGGTTAAAAGCTGCTCTTGCGGGAATCGGCCACAAGGCGGCAGCATTTCTCCTTTACCAAATCTGGTTACTAGGGCAACAGAGCCTTACTGGAAGTGGTGTTCTAGGTTGTAAATTAGAATGGAATGTGCGAGGAAAAAGCCCTTTAAGTTTATGTCTCCTTACTTCTTGTTGGTATTTTTAACTTAATTTTTATTTTTTCTCACAGCAAACTTGATTACAATGTTTTGTTTGTTCTAGGTGTGCAAGATGTGGTTCTTTCACACATATACATATATCTATTCTTCTTTGGATCCTTTTCCCATGTAGGTTATGACACAATGTTGAGTAGTCTTCTCTTGGTATTGCGTAGGTCTTTGGTGATTCTATATTTCACATGTGTTTGTATCTCTCTGTTAACCTCAATATGGTAATGTATCCAATCCTCACACCTGTCCATTTGGTGAACCATAAGTTTTTTAATGAATCTATGAAAGTGTTTCTCTGTGGAAATATCTTTGTTTGTATCATTTTTTAGGTAACACCTATATGTGATACGATAGGATATGTGTTTTTCGCTTTCTCACTTACTCCAAGTTGCGTGATTACTTCTAGACTCATCTGTGGTGCTGGAAATGGCATCGTTTCATTTTTTTCACTAGCTCATATTCCATCTGTACAGGTAGCAGTTCTTCTTTGTCCACCCATCTGTCGGTGGACTTTTTGGTTACTTCCATATCTTGGCTACTGTAATACTATGCAATGCAGATTTGCGTGCCTGTGTCCTTCCAATTCTGTCTTCTTAGTTTATAGGTCCAGGAATAGGTCTGCTGGAACATATGGTAGCTCAATGTTTACCTTTTACAGGCACCTCTATTCTGTTCTCCTTAGTGGCTCTTTCCAGGTTACGTCCCACTTAAAGTGGAGGGTATGTATTTCTTCCCAGCTCCTTCAGGATTTATTCTTTGTAGTTTTTGCTGATGGTTATTCTGAGTGGTGTGAGCTGATACCTCTTTGTGGTTGAATTTGCATGTGTCTCATAATGCGTTGAAATTGATCTTTAAGACATGTCCTTTTTATTTTTCCAGCTGTGATTAGAGCTTATTTCTTCAAAGTGTTTTCTTAAAGTATGTGTCACCATTTGAAATATTTTGGCCATTATCTCCCTCAAGACATTTTGAGGGCAGGTTTCATTTACAGCCCTGCAGTACTTGTTCATATGAAGTGACCATTAGCTCAGGCTTTAAACCTGCTTTTGCAGGTAACGGCCAGAGAGCGGCAGCCTTTCTACGTTCCCCTTGCTGGTACTAGGGAAACAGACCTACCGGCCAGTGGTGTTCTTCGGTTATAAGTTAGAGTGCCATGTGCCCGGATAAACCCACAAATGTTGATGTCTCCTTGCTTTTGTTTGTTTTTAAATTTCATTTATATTTATTATTAGAGTAATATTCCATTGTGTACGTGGACCACTTCTTCTTGGTGCATTCCTCGGTTGATGGACATTTTCATTGCTTCCAAGTGCTGGCTATGGTAAATCTTGCTGGCGTACAGGTTTGCCAGCCTGTGACTTTTTGATTCTCATTTTCTCAGGTGATAGGCCAAGCAGTGGTTGTGATTGATTGACTGGTAGCTCAATGTTTCCCTTTTCAAAGCACCTACACTGTGTTTTCATTAGTGGCTCTTTACATGCCCCCCCTTACAACCGAGGGTACGCATTTCTCCACACTCCCTTCACCGTTTATTTTTTGCAGCATTTTTCCTAATGGCCATTCTGACTGCTGTGAGCTGATAGGTTTTTGTAATATGGGTATGCCTGTCATTAAATTTTTTAAAATTCATCATATTCCTACATCGTTCTCTTTTCTCTTAAAAGAAAAAACCGTGAGTACAATGTAGCTCTTGAAATTGTCTTCTTCGAAGGTTGCCCTCTTTTGAATTTTTTGGTCGATTTTGGACCCCAGAAATTTTCTGGAGGGCAGGTGTCATTTACAGAACTGCAAGTTGGTGAAAATTTAGTGACCTTTCGCAGTGGGTTCAAACCTGCTGTTGTGGGAAACGGCCACAAGGAGGTAGCATTTCTCCATTCCCCAATCTGGGTACTAGGGCAGCAGAGCCTTTCTGGAAGTCATTGTCCTAGGTTGTAAATTAGAATGGAATTTGCCAGGAGAAATCCCCATAAGTTTATGTCTCATTACTTCTTCTTGGTTTTTAAAAGTTTTTTAATCTGGGTAAAGTTTAGAATATTGTTTATCCTAGGTGTACACAATCTGGTTCATTTGTACATTATGTATGTCTATTAATGTACAGATCCTCTTCCCATGTAAAATATTACAGTGTTCCGTCGACCTCCCTTGCTATATGTTCGGTCTTTTTGATACATGTACAAAATATGTATTTGTATATGTATAGTAACACTAATCTTCATTTCTCAATTTCCCCCCTCCTTTCCTTTCAGATGAGCATAGTTTGTTTTCTCAGCCTGTGAGTGTCTTTCTCTTTGGAAATACGTTCATCTGTGCCAGTTATTAGATAATGCCATAAGTGATAATATAGGATATAGGTGTTTTGCTTTCCGACCTACTTCATGTTTTGTGATTATCTCCAGGCTCATCTATGGTGCCTCAAAGAGCAGTGCTTCAATGTTTTCCATGGCTAATATTCCATGTGTACATGGACCACTTCTTCTTGGTGCATTCCTCTGTTGATGGACATTTTCGTTGCTTCCAAGTGTTGCCTATGGTAAATATTGCTGGAGTGCAGGATTGCCAGCCTGTGATTTTTGATTTTCCTTTTCTCAGGGGATAGACCCAGCAGTGGGTATGATTGATTGACTGGTATGGTAGCTCAACGTTTACCTTTTCAAGGCACCTCAATTGTGCTTTCATTAGTGGCTCTTACCACGTCCCCCTTAGAATCGAGGGTACGCATTTCTCCACAATCACGTCAGCATTTCTAGTTTGCAGCATTTTTGTTGATGGCCATTCTGACTGGTGTGAGCTGACAGGTTTTTGTAATTTGGGTTTACATGTCTGTAAAAATTCCTACAATTCATCATTTTTCCATGCCTTTTACTTTTCTGTTAAAAGAAAAAAGAAAGAAAGTGTGAGTGTAATATACCTCTTCAAATTTTCTTTTTGGAAGGTTGCACTCTAGAATTTTTTGGTCGATTTTCGACCTCAGTATTTTTTGGAGGGCCGGTGTCATTTACAGACCTGCAATTGGTGAATAATTAGTGACCTTTTGCAGTGGGTTCAAAGCTGCTGTTGTGGGAAACGGCCACAAGGATGCAGCATTTCTCGATTCCCAAATCTGGGTACTAGGGCAGCAGAGCCGTTCTGGAAGTTGTCTGCCTAGGTTTTCAATTTGGATGGAATGTGCCAGGAAAACCCCCCATAAGTTTATGTCTCATTACTCCTAGTTCGTTGTTTTAATTTTTTCAATTGGGGTAATGGTTAGAATGTTGCTTGTCCAAGGTGTACACACTCTGGTTCATCTACATATCATATATACCTATTTATGTAGAGATCCTCTTCCCGTGTAAATTATTACAGAGTGTTCCGTAATCCTTCCTTGCTATATGGTCGGTCTTTTTGATATATGTATATAATATGTATTTGTATACATATGGTAACGCTAATCTTCATGTATCCATTCCCCCCACCTTTCCTTTTAGATAAGCATAGTTTTTTTTTTTAATAAGTCTGTGATTGCCTTTCTCTGTGGAAATATGTTCATTTGTGTCAGTTATTAGATAACGCCTATAAGTGATATCATAGGTTATAGGACTTTTCCTTTCCGACTTACCTCATGTTCTGTGATTATCTCCAAGATCATCTATGGTGCCTCAAAGAGCAGTGTTTCATTGTTTTCCATGGCTAGTATTCATTGTGTACATGGACCACTTCTTCTTTATCCTTTCGTCTGTTGATGGACATTTTGGTTGCTTCACTGTCTTGTCTATTGTGAATAAGGCTGCAGTGCAGCTTTTGCAGCCCGGGTCTTCTTCATTCTGGTCTTCTCAGGTGAGAGGCCCTTTGGTGCGCCTGCTGGATTGAATGGTACCTCAATTTTTCTTTTCAACGCAGCTTCTTTCTGTTCTCATTATTAGCGTTTAACCCTTTTACATCTCACCAGCAGCTAGAGGGTACACAGTTCTCTTAAACCTCTTCAGCATTTATTGTTTGTAGACTTTTTGCCAATGGTCAGTCGACTGGTGTGAGTTGAAAACTTTTTGTAGATTAGATTGCATGAGTCTAATACTTCCTGAGGCTGAGCTTTTATCCATTTTCCTTTTTTTAAAAAGAGAGTGAGTAAATCTTACCTCTTCATACTATCTTCGTGAACATTTTGCCTGTTTTGAATTTTTTTATCCATTCCCTACCTCAGCACAATTTTGAGGGCAGGTGTCCTTTACAGCCCTGAGTCCTTGTGAATGGTAAGTGACCATTAGCTGGGGGTTAAAAGCTGCTCTTGCGGGAATCGGCCACAAGGCGGCAGCATTTCTCCTTTACCAAATCTGGTTACTAGGGCAACAGAGCCTTACTGGAAGTGGTGTTCTAGGTTGTAAATTAGAATGGAATGTGCGAGGAAAAAGCCCTTTAAGTTTATGTCTCCTTACTTCTTGTTGGTATTTTTAACTTAATTTTTATTTTTTCTCACAGCAAACTTGATTACAATGTTTTGTTTGTTCTAGGTGTGCAAGATGTGGTTCTTTCACACATATACATATATCTATTCTTCTTCGGATCCTTTTCCCATGTAGGTTATGACACAATGTTGAGTAGTCTTCTCTTGGTATTGCGTAGGTCTTTGGTGATTCTATATTTCACATGTGTTTGTATCTCTCTGTTAACCTCAATATGGTAATGTATCCAATCCTCACACCTGTCCATTTGGTGAACCATAAGTTTTTTAATGAATCTATGAAAGTGTTTCTCTGTGGAAATATCTTTGTTTGTATCATTTTTTAGGTAACACCTATATGTGATACGATAGGATATGTGTTTTTCGCTTTCTCACTTACTCCAAGTTGCGTGATTACTTCTAGACTCATCTATGGTGCTGGAAATGGCATCGTTTCATTTTTTTCACTAGCTCATATTCCATCTGTACAGGTAGCAGTTCTTCTTTGTCCACCCATCTGTCGGTGGACTTTTTGGTTACTTCCATATCTTGGCTACTGTAATACTATGCAATGCAGATTTGCGTGCCTGTGTCCTTCCAATTCTGTCTTCTTAGTTTATAGGTCCAGGAATAGGTCTGCTGGAACATATGGTAGCTCAATGTTTACCTTTTAAAGGCACCTCTATTCTGTTCTCCTTAGTGGCTCTTTCCAGGTTACGTCCCACTTAAAGTGGAGGGTATGTATTTCTTCCCAGCTCCTTCAGGATTTATTCTTTGTAGTTTTTGCTGATGGTTATTCTGAGTGGTGTGAGCTGATACCTCTTTGTGGTTGAATTTGCATGTGTCTCATAATGCGTTGAAATTGATCTTTAAGACATGTCCTTTTTATTTTTCCAGCTGTGATTAGAGCTTATTTCTTCAAAGTGTTTTCTTAAAGTATGTGTCACCATTTGAAATATTTTGGCCATTATCTCCCTCAAGACATTTTGAGGGCAGGTTTCATTTACAGCCCTGCAGTACTTGTTCATATGAAGTGACCATTAGCTCAGGCTTTAAACCTGCTTTTGCAGGTAACGGCCAGAGAGCGGCAGCCTTTCTACGTTCCCCTTGCTGGTACTAGGGAAACAGACCTACCGGCCAGTGGTGTTCTTCGGTTATAAGTTAGAGTGCCATGTGCCCGGATAAACCCACAAATGTTGATGTCTCCTTGCTTTTGTTTGTTTTTAAATTTCATTTATATTTATTATTAGAGTAATATTCCATTGTGTACGTGGACCACTTCTTCTTGGTGCATTCCTCGGTTGATGGACATTTTCATTGCTTCCAAGTGCTGGCTATGGTAAATCTTGCTGGCGTACAGGTTTGCCAGCCTGTGACTTTTTGATTCTCATTTTCTCAGGTGATAGGCCAAGCAGTGGTTGTGATTGATTGACTGGTAGCTCAATGTTTCCCTTTTCAAAGCACCTACACTGTGTTTTCATTAGTGGCTCTTTACATGCCCCCCCTTACAACCGAGGGTACGCATTTCTCCACACTCCCTTCACCGTTTATTTTTTGCAGCATTTTTCCTAATGGCCATTCTGACTGCTGTGAGCTGATAGGTTTTTGTAATATGGGTATGCCTGTCATTAAATTTTTTAAAATTCATCATATTCCTACATCGTTCTCTTTTCTCTTAAAAGAAAAAACCGTGAGTACAATGTAGCTCTTGAAATTGTCTTCTTCGAAGGTTGCCCTCTTTTGAATTTTTTGGTCGATTTTGGACCCCAGAAATTTTCTGGAGGGCAGGTGTCATTTACAGAACTGCAAGTTGGTGAAAATTTAGTGACTTTTCGCAGTGGGTTCAAACCTGCTGTTGTGGGAAACGGCCACAAGGAGGTAGCATTTCTCCATTCCCCAATCTGGGTACTAGGGCAGCAGAGCCTTTCTGGAAGTCATTGTCCTAGGTTGTAAATTAGAATGGAATTTGCCAGGAGAAATCCCCATAAGTTTATGTCTCATTACTTCTTCTTGGTTTTTAAAAGTTTTTTAATCTGGGTAAAGTTTAGAATATTGTTTATCCTAGGTGTACACAATCTGGTTCATTTGTACATTATGTATGTCTATTAATGTACAGATCCTCTTCCCATGTAAAATATTACAGTGTTCCGTCGACCTCCCTTGCTATATGTTCGGTCTTTTTGATACATGTACAAAATATGTATTTGTATATGTATAGTAACACTAATCTTCATTTCTCAATTTCCCCCCCTCCTTTCCTTTCAGATGAGCATAGTTTGTTTTCTCAGCCTGTGAGTGTCTTTCTCTTTGGAAATACGTTCATCTGTGCCAGTTATTAGATAATGCCATAAGTGATAATATAGGATATAGGTGTTTTGCTTTCCGACCTACTTCATGTTTTGTGATTATCTCCAGGCTCATCTATGGTGCCTCAAAGAGCAGTGCTTCAATGTTTTCCATGGCTAATATTCCATGTGTACATGGACCACTTCTTCTTGGTGCATTCCTCTGTTGATGGACATTTTCGTTGCTTCCAAGTGTTGCCTATGGTAAATATTGCTGGAGTGCAGGATTGCCAGCCTGTGATTTTTGATTTTCCTTTTCTCAGGGGATAGACCCAGCAGTGGGTATGATTGATTGACTGGTATGGTAGCTCAACGTTTACCTTTTCAAGGCACCTCAATTGTGCTTTCATTAGTGGCTCTTACCACGTCCCCCTTAGAATCGAGGGTACGCATTTCTCCACAATCACGTCAGCATTTCTAGTTTGCAGCATTTTTGTTGATGGCCATTCTGACTGGTGTGAGCTGACAGGTTTTTGTAATTTGGGTTTACATGTCTGTAAAAATTCCTACAATTCATCATTTTTCCATGCCTTTTACTTTTCTGTTAAAAGAAAAAAGAAAGAAAGTGTGAGTGTAATATACCTCTTCAAATTTTCTTTTTGGAAGGTTGCACTCTAGAATTTTTTGGTCGATTTTCGACCTCAGTATTTTTTGGAGGGCCGGTGTCATTTACAGACCTGCAATTGGTGAATAATTAGTGACCTTTTGCAGTGGGTTCAAAGCTGCTGTTGTGGGAAACGGCCACAAGGATGCAGCATTTCTCGATTCCCAAATCTGGGTACTAGGGCAGCAGAGCCGTTCTGGAAGTTGTCTGCCTAGGTTTTCAATTTGGATGGAATGTGCCAGGAAAACCCCCCATAAGTTTATGTCTCATTACTCCTAGTTCGTTGTTTTAATTTTTTCAATTGGGGTAATGGTTAGAATGTTGCTTGTCCAAGGTGTACACACTCTGGTTCATCTACATATCATATATACCTATTTATGTAGAGATCCTCTTCCCGTGTAAATTATTACAGAGTGTTCCGTAATCCTTCCTTGCTATATGGTCGGTCTTTTTGATATATGTATATAATATGTATTTGTATACATATGGTAACGCTAATCTTCATGTATCCATTCCCCCCACCTTTCCTTTTAGATAAGCATAGTTTTTTTTTTTTTAATAAGTCTGTGATTGCCTTTCTCTGTGGAAATATGTTCATTTGTGTCAGTTATTAGATAACGCCTATAAGTGATATCATAGGTTATAGGACTTTTCCTTTCCGACTTACCTCATGTTCTGTGATTATCTCCAAGATCATCTATGGTGCCTCAAAGAGCAGTGTTTCATTGTTTTCCATGGCTAGTATTCATTGTGTACATGGACCACTTCTTCTTTATCCTTTCGTCTGTTGATGGACATTTTGGTTGCTTCACTGTCTTGTCTATTGTGAATAAGGCTGCAGTGCAGCTTTTGCAGCCCGGGTCTTCTTCATTCTGGTCTTCTCAGGTGAGAGGCCCTTTGGTGCGCCTGCTGGATTGAATGGTACCTCAATTTTTCTTTTCAACGCAGCTTCTTTCTGTTCTCATTATTAGCGTTTAACCCTTTTACATCTCACCAGCAGCTAGAGGGTACACAGTTCTCTTAAACCTCTTCAGCATTTATTGTTTGTAGACTTTTTGCCAATGGTCAGTCGACTGGTGTGAGTTGAAAACTTTTTGTAGATTAGATTGCATGAGTCTAATACTTCCTGAGGCTGAGCTTTTATCCATTTTCCTTTTTTTAAAAAGAGAGTGAGTAAAACTTACCTCTTCATACTATCTTCGTGAACATTTTGCCTGTTTTGAATTTTTTTATCCATTCCCTACCTCAGCACAATTTTGAGGGCAGGTGTCCTTTACAGCCCTGAGTCCTTGTGAATGGTAAGTGACCATTAGCTGGGGGTTAAAAGCTGCTCTTGCGGGAATCGGCCACAAGGCGGCAGCATTTCTCCTTTACCAAATCTGGTTACTAGGGCAACAGAGCCTTACTGGAAGTGGTGTTCTAGGTTGTAAATTAGAATGGAATGTGCGAGGAAAAAGCCCTTTAAGTTTATGTCTCCTTACTTCTTGTTGGTATTTTTAACTTAATTTTTATTTTTTCTCACAGCAAACTTGATTACAGTGTTTTGTTTGTTCTAGGTGTGCAAGATGTGGTTCTTTCACACATATACATATATCTATTCTTCTTCGGATCCTTTTCCCATGTAGGTTATGACACAATGTTGAGTAGTCTTCTCTTGGTATTGCGTAGGTCTTTGGTGATTCTATATTTCACATGTGTTTGTATCTCTCTGTTAACCTCAATATGGTAATGTATCCAATCCTCACACCTGTCCATTTGGTGAACCATAAGTTTTTTAATGAATCTATGAAAGTGTTTCTCTGTGGAAATATCTTTGTTTGTATCATTTTTTAGGTAACACCTATATGTGATACGATAGGATATGTGTTTTTCGCTTTCTCACTTACTCCAAGTTGCGTGATTACTTCTAGACTCATCTGTGGTGCTGGAAATGGCATCGTTTCATTTTTTTCACTAGCTCATATTCCATCTGTACAGGTAGCAGTTCTTCTTTGTCCACCCATCTGTCGGTGGACTTTTTGGTTACTTCCATATCTTGGCTACTGTAATACTATGCAATGCAGATTTGCGTGCCTGTGTCCTTCCAATTCTGTCTTCTTAGTTTATAGGTCCAGGAATAGGTCTGCTGGAACATATGGTAGCTCAATGTTTACCTTTTAAAGGCACCTCTATTCTGTTCTCCTTAGTGGCTCTTTCCAGGTTACGTCCCACTTAAAGTGGAGGGTATGTATTTCTTCCCAGCTCCTTCAGGATTTATTCTTTGTAGTTTTTGCTGATGGTTATTCTGAGTGGTGTGAGCTGATACCTCTTTGTGGTTGAATTTGCATGTGTCTCATAATGCGTTGAAATTGATCTTTAAGACATGTCCTTTTTATTTTTCCAGCTGTGATTAGAGCTTATTTCTTCAAAGTGTTTTCTTAAAGTATGTGTCACCATTTGAAATATTTTGGCCATTATCTCCCTCAAGACATTTTGAGGGCAGGTTTCATTTACAGCCCTGCAGTACTTGTTCATATGAAGTGACCATTAGCTCAGGCTTTAAACCTGCTTTTGCAGGTAACGGCCAGAGAGCGGCAGCCTTTCTACGTTCCCCTTGCTGGTACTAGGGAAACAGACCTACCGGCCAGTGGTGTTCTTCGGTTATAAGTTAGAGTGCCATGTGCCCGGATAAACCCACAAATGTTGATGTCTCCTTGCTTTTGTTTGTTTTTAAATTTCATTTATATTTATTATTAGAGTAATATTCCATTGTGTACGTGGACCACTTCTTCTTGGTGCATTCCTCGGTTGATGGACATTTTCATTGCTTCCAAGTGCTGGCTATGGTAAATCTTGCTGGCGTACAGGTTTGCCAGCCTGTGACTTTTTGATTCTCATTTTCTCAGGTGATAGGCCAAGCAGTGGTTGTGATTGATTGACTGGTAGCTCAATGTTTCCCTTTTCAAAGCACCTACACTGTGTTTTCATTAGTGGCTCTTTACATGCCCCCCCTTACAACCGAGGGTACGCATTTCTCCACACTCCCTTCACCGTTTATTTTTTGCAGCATTTTTCCTAATGGCCATTCTGACTGCTGTGAGCTGATAGGTTTTTGTAATATGGGTATGCCTGTCATTAAATTTTTTAAAATTCATCATATTCCTACATCGTTCTCTTTTCTCTTAAAAGAAAAAACCGTGAGTACAATATAGCTCTTGAAATTGTCTTCTTCGAAGGTTGCCCTCTTTTGAATTTTTTGGTCGATTTTGGACCCCAGAAATTTTCTGGAGGGCAGGTGTCATTTACAGAACTGCAAGTTGGTGAAAATTTAGTGACCTTTCGCAGTGGGTTCAAACCTGCTGTTGTGGGAAACGGCCACAAGGAGGTAGCATTTCTCCATTCCCCAATCTGGGTACTAGGGCAGCAGAGCCTTTCTGGAAGTCATTGTCCTAGGTTGTAAATTAGAATGGAATTTGCCAGGAGAAATCCCCATAAGTTTATGTCTCATTACTTCTTCTTGGTTTTTAAAAGTTTTTTAATCTGGGTAAAGTTTAGAATATTGTTTATCCTAGGTGTACACAATCTGGTTCATTTGTACATTATGTATGTCTATTAATGTACAGATCCTCTTCCCATGTAAAATATTACAGTGTTCCGTCGACCTCCCTTGCTATATGTTCGGTCTTTTTGATACATGTACAAAATATGTATTTGTATATGTATAGTAACACTAATCTTCATTTCTCAATTTCCCCCCCTCCTTTCCTTTCAGATGAGCATAGTTTGTTTTCTCAGCCTGTGAGTGTCTTTCTCTTTGGAAATACGTTCATCTGTGCCAGTTATTAGATAATGCCATAAGTGATAATATAGGATATAGGTGTTTTGCTTTCCGACCTACTTCATGTTTTGTGATTATCTCCAGGCTCATCTATGGTGCCTCAAAGAGCAGTGCTTCAATGTTTTCCATGGCTAATATTCCATGTGTACATGGACCACTTCTTCTTGGTGCATTCCTCTGTTGATGGACATTTTCGTTGCTTCCAAGTGTTGCCTATGGTAAATATTGCTGGAGTGCAGGATTGCCAGCCTGTGATTTTTGATTTTCCTTTTCTCAGGGGATAGACCCAGCAGTGGGTATGATTGATTGACTGGTATGGTAGCTCAACGTTTACCTTTTCAAGGCACCTCAATTGTGCTTTCATTAGTGGCTCTTACCACGTCCCCCTTAGAATCGAGGGTACGCATTTCTCCACAATCACGTCAGCATTTCTAGTTTGCAGCATTTTTGTTGATGGCCATTCTGACTGGTGTGAGCTGACAGGTTTTTGTAATTTGGGTTTACATGTCTGTAAAAATTCCTACAATTCATCATTTTTCCACGCCTTTTACTTTTCTGTTAAAAGAAAAAAGAAAGAAAGTGTGAGTGTAATATACCTCTTCAAATTTTCTTTTTGGAAGGTTGCACTCTAGAATTTTTTGGTCGATTTTCGACCTCAGTATTTTTTGGAGGGCCGGTGTCATTTACAGACCTGCAATTGGTGAATAATTAGTGACCTTTTGCAGTGGGTTCAAAGCTGCTGTTGTGGGAAACGGCCACAAGGATGCAGCATTTCTCGATTCCCAAATCTGGGTACTAGGGCAGCAGAGCCGTTCTGGAAGTTGTCTGCCTAGGTTTTCAATTTGGATGGAATGTGCCAGGAAAACCCCCCATAAGTTTATGTCTCATTACTCCTAGTTCGTTGTTTTAATTTTTTCAATTCGGGTAATGGTTAGAATGTTGCTTGTCCAAGGTGTACACACTCTGGTTCATCTACATATCATATATACCTATTTATGTAGAGATCCTCTTCCCGTGTAAATTATTACAGAGTGTTCCGTAATCCTTCCTTGCTATATGGTCGGTCTTTTTGATATATGTATATAATATGTATTTGTATACATATGGTAACGCTAATCTTCATGTATCCATTCCCCCCACCTTTCCTTTTAGATAAGCATAGTTTTTTTTTTTTTAATAAGTCTGTGATTGCCTTTCTCTGTGGAAATATGTTCATTTGTGTCAGTTATTAGATAACGCCTATAAGTGATATCATAGGTTATAGGACTTTTCCTTTCCGACTTACCTCATGGTCTGTGATTATCTCCAAGATCATCTATGGTGCCTCAAAGAGCAGTGTTTCATTGTTTTCCATGGCTAGTATTCATTGTGTACATGGACCACTTCTTCTTTATCCTTTCGTCTGTTGATGGACATTTTGGTTGCTTCACTGTCTTGTCTATTGTGAATAAGGCTGCAGTGCAGCTTTTGCAGCCCGGGTCTTCTTCATTCTGGTCTTCTCAGGTGAGAGGCCCTTTGGTGCGCCTGCTGGATTGAATGGTACCTCAATTTTTCTTTTCAACGCAGCTTCTTTCTGTTCTCATTATTAGCGTTTAACCCTTTTACATCTCACCAGCAGCTAGAGGGTACACAGTTCTCTTAAACCTCTTCAGCATTTATTGTTTGTAGACTTTTTGCCAATGGTCAGTCGACTGGTGTGAGTTGAAAACTTTTTGTAGATTAGATTGCATGAGTCTAATACTTCCTGAGGCTGAGCTTTTATCCATTTTCCTTTTTTTAAAAAGAGAGTGAGTAAAACTTACCTCTTCATACTATCTTCGTGAACATTTTGCCTGTTTTGAATTTTTTTATCCATTCCCTACCTCAGCACAATTTTGAGGGCAGGTGTCCTTTACAGCCCTGAGTCCTTGTGAATGGTAAGTGACCATTAGCTGGGGGTTAAAAGCTGCTCTTGCGGGAATCGGCCACAAGGCGGCAGCATTTCTCCTTTACCAAATCTGGTTACTAGGGCAACAGAGCCTTACTGGAAGTGGTGTTCTAGGTTGTAAATTAGAATGGAATGTGCGAGGAAAAAGCCCTTTAAGTTTATGTCTCCTTACTTCTTGTTGGTATTTTTAACTTAATTTTTATTTTTTCTCACAGCAAACTTGATTACAGTGTTTTGTTTGTTCTAGGTGTGCAAGATGTGGTTCTTTCACACATATACATATATCTATTCTTCTTCGGATCCTTTTCCCATGTAGGTTATGACACAATGTTGAGTAGTCTTCTCTTGGTATTGCGTAGGTCTTTGGTGATTCTATATTTCACATGTGTTTGTATCTCTCTGTTAACCTCAATATGGTAATGTATCCAATCCTCACACCTGTCCATTTGGTGAACCATAAGTTTTTTAATGAATCTATGAAAGTGTTTCTCTGTGGAAATATCTTTGTTTGTATCATTTTTTAGGTAACACCTATATGTGATACGATAGGATATGTGTTTTTCGCTTTCTCACTTACTCCAAGTTGCGTGATTACTTCTAGACTCATCTGTGGTGCTGGAAATGGCATCGTTTCATTTTTTTCACTAGCTCATATTCCATCTGTACAGGTAGCAGTTCTTCTTTGTCCACCCATCTGTCGGTGGACTTTTTGGTTACTTCCATATCTTGGCTACTGTAATACTATGCAATGCAGATTTGCGTGCCTGTGTCCTTCCAATTCTGTCTTCTTAGTTTATAGGTCCAGGAATAGGTCTGCTGGAACATATGGTAGCTCAATGTTTACCTTTTAAAGGCACCTCTATTCTGTTCTCCTTAGTGGCTCTTTCCAGGTTACGTCCCACTTAAAGTGGAGGGTATGTATTTCTTCCCAGCTCCTTCAGGATTTATTCTTTGTAGTTTTTGCTGATGGTTATTCTGAGTGGTGTGAGCTGATACCTCTTTGTGGTTGAATTTGCATGTGTCTCATAATGCGTTGAAATTGATCTTTAAGACATGTCCTTTTTATTTTTCCAGCTGTGATTAGAGCTTATTTCTTCAAAGTGTTTTCTTAAAGTATGTGTCACCATTTGAAATATTTTGGCCATTATCTCCCTCAAGACATTTTGAGGGCAGGTTTCATTTACAGCCCTGCAGTACTTGTTCATATGAAGTGACCATTAGCTCAGGCTTTAAACCTGCTTTTGCAGGTAACGGCCAGAGAGCGGCAGCCTTTCTACGTTCCCCTTGCTGGTACTAGGGAAACAGACCTACCGGCCAGTGGTGTTCTTCGGTTATAAGTTAGAGTGCCATGTGCCCGGATAAACCCACAAATGTTGATGTCTCCTTGCTTTTGTTTGTTTTTAAATTTCATTTATATTTATTATTAGAGTAATATTCCATTGTGTACGTGGACCACTTCTTCTTGGTGCATTCCTCGGTTGATGGACATTTTCATTGCTTCCAAGTGCTGGCTATGGTAAATCTTGCTGGCGTACAGGTTTGCCAGCCTGTGACTTTTTGATTCTCATTTTCTCAGGTGATAGGCCAAGCAGTGGTTGTGATTGATTGACTGGTAGCTCAATGTTTCCCTTTTCAAAGCACCTACACTGTGTTTTCATTAGTGGCTCTTTACATGCCCCCCCTTACAACCGAGGGTACGCATTTCTCCACACTCCCTTCACCGTTTATTTTTTGCAGCATTTTTCCTAATGGCCATTCTGACTGCTGTGAGCTGATAGGTTTTTGTAATATGGGTATGCCTGTCATTAAATTTTTTAAAATTCATCATATTCCTACATCGTTCTCTTTTCTCTTAAAAGAAAAAACCGTGAGTACAATATAGCTCTTGAAATTGTCTTCTTCGAAGGTTGCCCTCTTTTGAATTTTTTGGTCGATTTTGGACCCCAGAAATTTTCTGGAGGGCAGGTGTCATTTACAGAACTGCAAGTTGGTGAAAATTTAGTGACCTTTCGCAGTGGGTTCAAACCTGCTGTTGTGGGAAACGGCCACAAGGAGGTAGCATTTCTCCATTCCCCAATCTGGGTACTAGGGCAGCAGAGCCTTTCTGGAAGTCATTGTCCTAGGTTGTAAATTAGAATGGAATTTGCCAGGAGAAATCCCCATAAGTTTATGTCTCATTACTTCTTCTTGGTTTTTAAAAGTTTTTTAATCTGGGTAAAGTTTAGAATATTGTTTATCCTAGGTGTACACAATCTGGTTCATTTGTACATTATGTATGTCTATTAATGTACAGATCCTCTTCCCATGTAAAATATTACAGTGTTCCGTCGACCTCCCTTGCTATATGTTCGGTCTTTTTGATACATGTACAAAATATGTATTTGTATATGTATAGTAACACTAATCTTCATTTCTCAATTTCCCCCCCTCCTTTCCTTTCAGATGAGCATAGTTTGTTTTCTCAGCCTGTGAGTGTCTTTCTCTTTGGAAATACGTTCATCTGTGCCAGTTATTAGATAATGCCATAAGTGATAATATAGGATATAGGTGTTTTGCTTTCCGACCTACTTCATGTTTTGTGATTATCTCCAGGCTCATCTATGGTGCCTCAAAGAGCAGTGCTTCAATGTTTTCCATGGCTAATATTCCATGTGTACATGGACCACTTCTTCTTGGTGCATTCCTCTGTTGATGGACATTTTCGTTGCTTCCAAGTGTTGCCTATGGTAAATATTGCTGGAGTGCAGGATTGCCAGCCTGTGATTTTTGATTTTCCTTTTCTCAGGGGATAGACCCAGCAGTGGGTATGATTGATTGACTGGTATGGTAGCTCAACGTTTACCTTTTCAAGGCACCTCAATTGTGCTTTCATTAGTGGCTCTTACCACGTCCCCCTTAGAATCGAGGGTACGCATTTCTCCACAATCACGTCAGCATTTCTAGTTTGCAGCATTTTTGTTGATGGCCATTCTGACTGGTGTGAGCTGACAGGTTTTTGTAATTTGGGTTTACATGTCTGTAAAAATTCCTACAATTCATCATTTTTCCACGCCTTTTACTTTTCTGTTAAAAGAAAAAAGAAAGAAAGTGTGAGTGTAATATACCTCTTCAAATTTTCTTTTTGGAAGGTTGCACTCTAGAATTTTTTGGTCGATTTTCGACCTCAGTATTTTTTGGAGGGCCGGTGTCATTTACAGACCTGCAATTGGTGAATAATTAGTGACCTTTTGCAGTGGGTTCAAAGCTGCTGTTGTGGGAAACGGCCACAAGGATGCAGCATTTCTCGATTCCCAAATCTGGGTACTAGGGCAGCAGAGCCGTTCTGGAAGTTGTCTGCCTAGGTTTTCAATTTGGATGGAATGTGCCAGGAAAACCCCCCATAAGTTTATGTCTCATTACTCCTAGTTCGTTGTTTTAATTTTTTCAATTCGGGTAATGGTTAGAATGTTGCTTGTCCAAGGTGTACACACTCTGGTTCATCTACATATCATATATACCTATTTATGTAGAGATCCTCTTCCCGTGTAAATTATTACAGAGTGTTCCGTAATCCTTCCTTGCTATATGGTCGGTCTTTTTGATATATGTATATAATATGTATTTGTATACATATGGTAACGCTAATCTTCATGTATCCATTCCCCCCACCTTTCCTTTTAGATAAGCATAGTTTTTTTTTTTTTAATAAGTCTGTGATTGCCTTTCTCTGTGGAAATATGTTCATTTGTGTCAGTTATTAGATAACGCCTATAAGTGATATCATAGGTTATAGGACTTTTCCTTTCCGACTTACCTCATGGTCTGTGATTATCTCCAAGATCATCTATGGTGCCTCAAAGAGCAGTGTTTCATTGTTTTCCATGGCTAGTATTCATTGTGTACATGGACCACTTCTTCTTTATCCTTTCGTCTGTTGATGGACATTTTGGTTGCTTCACTGTCTTGTCTATTGTGAATAAGGCTGCAGTGCAGCTTTTGCAGCCCGGGTCTTCTTCATTCTGGTCTTCTCAGGTGAGAGGCCCTTTGGTGCGCCTGCTGGATTGAATGGTACCTCAATTTTTCTTTTCAACGCAGCTTCTTTCTGTTCTCATTATTAGCGTTTAACCCTTTTACATCTCACCAGCAGCTAGAGGGTACACAGTTCTCTTAAACCTCTTCAGCATTTATTGTTTGTAGACTTTTTGCCAATGGTCAGTCGACTGGTGTGAGTTGAAAACTTTTTGTAGATTAGATTGCATGAGTCTAATACTTCCTGAGGCTGAGCTTTTATCCATTTTCCTTTTTTTAAAAAGAGAGTGAGTAAAACTTACCTCTTCATACTATCTTCGTGAACATTTTGCCTGTTTTGAATTTTTTTATCCATTCCCTACCTCAGCACAATTTTGAGGGCAGGTGTCCTTTACAGCCCTGAGTCCTTGTGAATGGTAAGTGACCATTAGCTGGGGGTTAAAAGCTGCTCTTGCGGGAATCGGCCACAAGGCGGCAGCATTTCTCCTTTACCAAATCTGGTTACTAGGGCAACAGAGCCTTACTGGAAGTGGTGTTCTAGGTTGTAAATTAGAATGGAATGTGCGAGGAAAAAGCCCTTTAAGTTTATGTCTCCTTACTTCTTGTTGGTATTTTTAACTTAATTTTTATTTTTTCTCACAGCAAACTTGATTACAGTGTTTTGTTTGTTCTAGGTGTGCAAGATGTGGTTCTTTCACACATATACATATATCTATTCTTCTTCGGATCCTTTTCCCATGTAGGTTATGACACAATGTTGAGTAGTCTTCTCTTGGTATTGCGTAGGTCTTTGGTGATTCTATATTTCACATGTGTTTGTATCTCTCTGTTAACCTCAATATGGTAATGTATCCAATCCTCACACCTGTCCATTTGGTGAACCATAAGTTTTTTAATGAATCTATGAAAGTGTTTCTCTGTGGAAATATCTTTGTTTGTATCATTTTTTAGGTAACACCTATATGTGATACGATAGGATATGTGTTTTTCGCTTTCTCACTTACTCCAAGTTGCGTGATTACTTCTAGACTCATCTGTGGTGCTGGAAATGGCATCGTTTCATTTTTTTCACTAGCTCATATTCCATCTGTACAGGTAGCAGTTCTTCTTTGTCCACCCATCTGTCGGTGGACTTTTTGGTTACTTCCATATCTTGGCTACTGTAATACTATGCAATGCAGATTTGCGTGCCTGTGTCCTTCCAATTCTGTCTTCTTAGTTTATAGGTCCAGGAATAGGTCTGCTGGAACATATGGTAGCTCAATGTTTACCTTTTAAAGGCACCTCTATTCTGTTCTCCTTAGTGGCTCTTTCCAGGTTACGTCCCACTTAAAGTGGAGGGTATGTATTTCTTCCCAGCTCCTTCAGGATTTATTCTTTGTAGTTTTTGCTGATGGTTATTCTGAGTGGTGTGAGCTGATACCTCTTTGTGGTTGAATTTGCATGTGTCTCATAATGCGTTGAAATTGATCTTTAAGACATGTCCTTTTTATTTTTCCAGCTGTGATTAGAGCTTATTTCTTCAAAGTGTTTTCTTAAAGTATGTGTCACCATTTGAAATATTTTGGCCATTATCTCCCTCAAGACATTTTGAGGGCAGGTTTCATTTACAGCCCTGCAGTACTTGTTCATATGAAGTGACCATTAGCTCAGGCTTTAAACCTGCTTTTGCAGGTAACGGCCAGAGAGCGGCAGCCTTTCTACGTTCCCCTTGCTGGTACTAGGGAAACAGACCTACCGGCCAGTGGTGTTCTTCGGTTATAAGTTAGAGTGCCATGTGCCCGGATAAACCCACAAATGTTGATGTCTCCTTGCTTTTGTTTGTTTTTAAATTTCATTTATATTTATTATTAGAGTAATATTCCATTGTGTACGTGGACCACTTCTTCTTGGTGCATTCCTCGGTTGATGGACATTTTCATTGCTTCCAAGTGCTGGCTATGGTAAATCTTGCTGGCGTACAGGTTTGCCAGCCTGTGACTTTTTGATTCTCATTTTCTCAGGTGATAGGCCAAGCAGTGGTTGTGATTGATTGACTGGTAGCTCAATGTTTCCCTTTTCAAAGCACCTACACTGTGTTTTCATTAGTGGCTCTTTACATGCCCCCCCTTACAACCGAGGGTACGCATTTCTCCACACTCCCTTCACCGTTTATTTTTTGCAGCATTTTTCCTAATGGCCATTCTGACTGCTGTGAGCTGATAGGTTTTTGTAATATGGGTATGCCTGTCATTAAATTTTTTAAAATTCATCATATTCCTACATCGTTCTCTTTTCTCTTAAAAGAAAAAACCGTGAGTACAATATAGCTCTTGAAATTGTCTTCTTCGAAGGTTGCCCTCTTTTGAATTTTTTGGTCGATTTTGGACCCCAGAAATTTTCTGGAGGGCAGGTGTCATTTACAGAACTGCAAGTTGGTGAAAATTTAGTGACCTTTCGCAGTGGGTTCAAACCTGCTGTTGTGGGAAACGGCCACAAGGAGGTAGCATTTCTCCATTCCCCAATCTGGGTACTAGGGCAGCAGAGCCTTTCTGGAAGTCATTGTCCTAGGTTGTAAATTAGAATGGAATTTGCCAGGAGAAATCCCCATAAGTTTATGTCTCATTACTTCTTCTTGGTTTTTAAAAGTTTTTTAATCTGGGTAAAGTTTAGAATATTGTTTATCCTAGGTGTACACAATCTGGTTCATTTGTACATTATGTATGTCTATTAATGTACAGATCCTCTTCCCATGTAAAATATTACAGTGTTCCATCAACCTCCCTTGCTATATGTTCGGTCTTTTTGATACATGTACAAAATATGTATTTGTATATGTATAGTAACACTAATCTTCATTTCTCAATTTCCCCCCTCCTTTCCTTTCAGATGAGCATAGTTTGTTTTCTCAGCCTGTGAGTGTCTTTCTCTTTGGAAATACGTTCATCTGTGCCAGTTATTAGATAATGCCATAAGTGATAATATAGGATATAGGTGTTTTGCTTTCCGACCTACTTCATGTTTTGTGATTATCTCCAGGCTCATCTATGGTGCCTCAAAGAGCAGTGCTTCAATGTTTTCCATGGCTAATATTCCATGTGTACATGGACCACTTCTTCTTGGTGCATTCCTCTGTTGATGGACATTTTCGTTGCTTCCAAGTGTTGCCTATGGTAAATATTGCTGGAGTGCAGGATTGCCAGCCTGTGATTTTTGATTTTCCTTTTCTCAGGGGATAGACCCAGCAGTGGGTATGATTGATTGACTGGTATGGTAGCTCAACGTTTACCTTTTCAAGGCACCTCAATTGTGCTTTCATTAGTGGCTCTTACCACGTCCCCCTTAGAATCGAGGGTACGCATTTCTCCACAATCACGTCAGCATTTCTAGTTTGCAGCATTTTTGTTGATGGCCATTCTGACTGGTGTGAGCTGACAGGTTTTTGTAATTTGGGTTTACATGTCTGTAAAAATTCCTACAATTCATCATTTTTCCACGCCTTTTACTTTTCTGTTAAAAGAAAAAAGAAAGAAAGTGTGAGTGTAATATACCTCTTCAAATTTTCTTTTTGGAAGGTTGCACTCTAGAATTTTTTGGTCGATTTTCGACCTCAGTATTTTTTGGAGGGCCGGTGTCATTTACAGACCTGCAATTGGTGAATAATTAGTGACCTTTTGCAGTGGGTTCAAAGCTGCTGTTGTGGGAAACGGCCACAAGGATGCAGCATTTCTCGATTCCCAAATCTGGGTACTAGGGCAGCAGAGCCGTTCTGGAAGTTGTCTGCCTAGGTTTTCAATTTGGATGGAATGTGCCAGGAAAACCCCCCATAAGTTTATGTCTCATTACTCCTAGTTCGTTGTTTTAATTTTTTCAATTCGGGTAATGGTTAGAATGTTGCTTGTCCAAGGTGTACACACTCTGGTTCATCTACATATCATATATACCTATTTATGTAGAGATCCTCTTCCCGTGTAAATTATTACAGAGTGTTCCGTAATCCTTCCTTGCTATATGGTCGGTCTTTTTGATATATGTATATAATATGTATTTGTATACATATGGTAACGCTAATCTTCATGTATCCATTCCCCCCACCTTTCCTTTTAGATAAGCATAGTTTTTTTTTTTTAATAAGTCTGTGATTGCCTTTCTCTGTGGAAATATGTTCATTTGTGTCAGTTATTAGATAACGCCTATAAGTGATATCATAGGTTATAGGACTTTTCCTTTCCGACTTACCTCATGGTCTGTGATTATCTCCAAGATCATCTATGGTGCCTCAAAGAGCAGTGTTTCATTGTTTTCCATGGCTAGTATTCATTGTGTACATGGACCACTTCTTCTTTATCCTTTCGTCTGTTGATGGACATTTTGGTTGCTTCACTGTCTTGTCTATTGTGAATAAGGCTGCAGTGCAGCTTTTGCAGCCCGGGTCTTCTTCATTCTGGTCTTCTCAGGTGAGAGGCCCTTTGGTGCGCCTGCTGGATTGAATGGTACCTCAATTTTTCTTTTCAACGCAGCTTCTTTCTGTTCTCATTATTAGCGTTTAACCCTTTTACATCTCACCAGCAGCTAGAGGGTACACAGTTCTCTTAAACCTCTTCAGCATTTATTGTTTGTAGACTTTTTGCCAATGGTCAGTCGACTGGTGTGAGTTGAAAACTTTTTGTAGATTAGATTGCATGAGTCTAATACTTCCTGAGGCTGAGCTTTTATCCATTTTCCTTTTTTTAAAAAGAGAGTGAGTAAAACTTACCTCTTCATACTATCTTCGTGAACATTTTGCCTGTTTTGAATTTTTTTATCCATTCCCTACCTCAGCACAATTTTGAGGGCAGGTGTCCTTTACAGCCCTGAGTCCTTGTGAATGGTAAGTGACCATTAGCTGGGGGTTAAAAGCTGCTCTTGCGGGAATCGGCCACAAGGCGGCAGCATTTCTCCTTTACCAAATCTGGTTACTAGGGCAACAGAGCCTTACTGGAAGTGGTGTTCTAGGTTGTAAATTAGAATGGAATGTGCGAGGAAAAAGCCCTTTAAGTTTATGTCTCCTTACTTCTCGTTGGTATTTTTAACTTAATTTTTATTTTTTCTCACAGCAAACTTGATTACAGTGTTTTGTTTGTTCTAGGTGTGCAAGATGTGGTTCTTTCACACATATACATATATCTATTCTTCTTCGGATCCTTTTCCCATGTAGGTTATGACACAATGTTGAGTAGTCTTCTCTTGGTATTGCGTAGGTCTTTGGTGATTCTATATTTCACATGTGTTTGTGTCTCTCTGTTAACCTCAATATGGTAATGTATCCAATCCTCACACCTGTCCATTTGGTGAACCATAAGTTTTTTAATGAATCTATGAAAGTGTTTCTCTGTGGAAATATCTTTGTTTGTATCATTTTTTAGGTAACACCTATATGTGATACGATAGGATATGTGTTTTTCGCTTTCTCACTTACTCCAAGTTGCGTGATTACTTCTAGACTCATCTGTGGTGCTGGAAATGGCATCGTTTCATTTTTTTCACTAGCTCATATTCCATCTGTACAGGTAGCAGTTCTTCTTTGTCCACCCATCTGTCGGTGGACTTTTTGGTTACTTCCATATCTTGGCTACTGTAATACTATGCAATGCAGATTTGCGTGCCTGTGTCCTTCCAATTCTGTCTTCTTAGTTTATAGGTCCAGGAATAGGTCTGCTGGAACATATGGTAGCTCAATGTTTACCTTTTAAAGGCACCTCTATTCTGTTCTCCTTAGTGGCTCTTTCCAGGTTACGTCCCACTTAAAGTGGAGGGTATGTATTTCTTCCCAGCTCCTTCAGGATTTATTCTTTGTAGTTTTTGCTGATGGTTATTCTGAGTGGTGTGAGCTGATACCTCTTTGTGGTTGAATTTGCATGTGTCTCATAATGCGTTGAAATTGATCTTTAAGACATGTCCTTTTTATTTTTCCAGCTGTGATTAGAGCTTATTTCTTCAAAGTGTTTTCTTAAAGTATGTGTCACCATTTGAAATATTTTGGCCATTATCTCCCTCAAGACATTTTGAGGGCAGGTTTCATTTACAGCCCTGCAGTACTTGTTCATATGAAGTGACCATTAGCTCAGGCTTTAAACCTGCTTTTGCAGGTAACGGCCAGAGAGCGGCAGCCTTTCTACGTTCCCCTTGCTGGTACTAGGGAAACAGACCTACCGGCCAGTGGTGTTCTTCGGTTATAAGTTAGAGTGCCATGTGCCCGGATAAACCCACAAATGTTGATGTCTCCTTGCTTTTGTTTGTTTTTAAATTTCATTTATATTTATTATTAGAGTAATATTCCATTGTGTACGTGGACCACTTCTTCTTGGTGCATTCCTCGGTTGATGGACATTTTCATTGCTTCCAAGTGCTGGCTATGGTAAATCTTGCTGGCGTACAGGTTTGCCAGCCTGTGACTTTTTGATTCTCATTTTCTCAGGTGATAGGCCAAGCAGTGGTTGTGATTGATTGACTGGTAGCTCAATGTTTCCCTTTTCAAAGCACCTACACTGTGTTTTCATTAGTGGCTCTTTACATGCCCCCCCTTACAACCGAGGGTACGCATTTCTCCACACTCCCTTCACCGTTTATTTTTTGCAGCATTTTTCCTAATGGCCATTCTGACTGCTGTGAGCTGATAGGTTTTTGTAATATGGGTATGCCTGTCATTAAATTTTTTAAAATTCATCATATTCCTACATCGTTCTCTTTTCTCTTAAAAGAAAAAACCGTGAGTACAATATAGCTCTTGAAATTGTCTTCTTCGAAGGTTGCCCTCTTTTGAATTTTTTGGTCGATTTTGGACCCCAGAAATTTTCTGGAGGGCAGGTGTCATTTACAGAACTGCAAGTTGGTGAAAATTTAGTGACCTTTCGCAGTGGGTTCAAACCTGCTGTTGTGGGAAACGGCCACAAGGAGGTAGCATTTCTCCATTCCCCAATCTGGGTACTAGGGCAGCAGAGCCTTTCTGGAAGTCATTGTCCTAGGTTGTAAATTAGAATGGAATTTGCCAGGAGAAATCCCCATAAGTTTATGTCTCATTACTTCTTCTTGGTTTTTAAAAGTTTTTTAATCTGGGTAAAGTTTAGAATATTGTTTATCCTAGGTGTACACAATCTGGTTCATTTGTACATTATGTATGTCTATTAATGTACAGATCCTCTTCCCATGTAAAATATTACAGTGTTCCATCAACCTCCCTTGCTATATGTTCGGTCTTTTTGATACATGTACAAAATATGTATTTGTATATGTATAGTAACACTAATCTTCATTTCTCAATTTCCCCCCTCCTTTCCTTTCAGATGAGCATAGTTTGTTTTCTCAGCCTGTGAGTGTCTTTCTCTTTGGAAATACGTTCATCTGTGCCAGTTATTAGATAATGCCATAAGTGATAATATAGGATATAGGTGTTTTGCTTTCCGACCTACTTCATGTTTTGTGATTATCTCCAGGCTCATCTATGGTGCCTCAAAGAGCAGTGCTTCAATGTTTTCCATGGCTAATATTCCATGTGTACATGGACCACTTCTTCTTGGTGCATTCCTCTGTTGATGGACATTTTCGTTGCTTCCAAGTGTTGCCTATGGTAAATATTGCTGGAGTGCAGGATTGCCAGCCTGTGATTTTTGATTTTCCTTTTCTCAGGGGATAGACCCAGCAGTGGGTATGATTGATTGACTGGTATGGTAGCTCAACGTTTACCTTTTCAAGGCACCTCAATTGTGCTTTCATTAGTGGCTCTTACCACGTCCCCCTTAGAATCGAGGGTACGCATTTCTCCACAATCACGTCAGCATTTCTAGTTTGCAGCATTTTTGTTGATGGCCATTCTGACTGGTGTGAGCTGACAGGTTTTTGTAATTTGGGTTTACATGTCTGTAAAAATTCCTACAATTCATCATTTTTCCACGCCTTTTACTTTTCTGTTAAAAGAAAAAAGAAAGAAAGTGTGAGTGTAATATACCTCTTCAAATTTTCTTTTTGGAAGGTTGCACTCTAGAATTTTTTGGTCGATTTTCGACCTCAGTATTTTTTGGAGGGCCGGTGTCATTTACAGACCTGCAATTGGTGAATAATTAGTGACCTTTTGCAGTGGGTTCAAAGCTGCTGTTGTGGGAAACGGCCACAAGGATGCAGCATTTCTCGATTCCCAAATCTGGGTACTAGGGCAGCAGAGCCGTTCTGGAAGTTGTCTGCCTAGGTTTTCAATTTGGATGGAATGTGCCAGGAAAACCCCCCATAAGTTTATGTCTCATTACTCCTAGTTCGTTGTTTTAATTTTTTCAATTCGGGTAATGGTTAGAATGTTGCTTGTCCAAGGTGTACACACTCTGGTTCATCTACATATCATATATACCTATTTATGTAGAGATCCTCTTCCCGTGTAAATTATTACAGAGTGTTCCGTAATCCTTCCTTGCTATATGGTCGGTCTTTTTGATATATGTATATAATATGTATTTGTATACATATGGTAACGCTAATCTTCATGTATCCATTCCCCCCACCTTTCCTTTTAGATAAGCATAGTTTTTTTTTTTTTTAATAAGTCTGTGATTGCCTTTCTCTGTGGAAATATGTTCATTTGTGTCAGTTATTAGATAACGCCTATAAGTGATATCATAGGTTATAGGACTTTTCCTTTCCGACTTACCTCATGGTCTGTGATTATCTCCAAGATCATCTATGGTGCCTCAAAGAGCAGTGTTTCATTGTTTTCCATGGCTAGTATTCATTGTGTACATGGACCACTTCTTCTTTATCCTTTCGTCTGTTGATGGACATTTTGGTTGCTTCACTGTCTTGTCTATTGTGAATAAGGCTGCAGTGCAGCTTTTGCAGCCCGGGTCTTCTTCATTCTGGTCTTCTCAGGTGAGAGGCCCTTTGGTGCGCCTGCTGGATTGAATGGTACCTCAATTTTTCTTTTCAACGCAGCTTCTTTCTGTTCTCATTATTAGCGTTTAACCCTTTTACATCTCACCAGCAGCTAGAGGGTACACAGTTCTCTTAAACCTCTTCAGCATTTATTGTTTGTAGACTTTTTGCCAATGGTCAGTCGACTGGTGTGAGTTGAAAACTTTTTGTAGATTAGATTGCATGAGTCTAATACTTCCTGAGGCTGAGCTTTTATCCATTTTCCTTTTTTTAAAAAGAGAGTGAGTAAAACTTACCTCTTCATACTATCTTCGTGAACATTTTGCCTGTTTTGAATTTTTTTATCCATTCCCTACCTCAGCACAATTTTGAGGGCAGGTGTCCTTTACAGCCCTGAGTCCTTGTGAATGGTAAGTGACCATTAGCTGGGGGTTAAAAGCTGCTCTTGCGGGAATCGGCCACAAGGCGGCAGCATTTCTCCTTTACCAAATCTGGTTACTAGGGCAACAGAGCCTTACTGGAAGTGGTGTTCTAGGTTGTAAATTAGAATGGAATGTGCGAGGAAAAAGCCCTTTAAGTTTATGTCTCCTTACTTCTTGTTGGTATTTTTAACTTAATTTTTATTTTTTCTCACAGCAAACTTGATTACAGTGTTTTGTTTGTTCTAGGTGTGCAAGATGTGGTTCTTTCACACATATACATATATCTATTCTTCTTCGGATCCTTTTCCCATGTAGGTTATGACACAATGTTGAGTAGTCTTCTCTTGGTATTGCGTAGGTCTTTGGTGATTCTATATTTCACATGTGTTTGTATCTCTCTGTTAACCTCAATATGGTAATGTATCCAATCCTCACACCTGTCCATTTGGTGAACCATAAGTTTTTTAATGAATCTATGAAAGTGTTTCTCTGTGGAAATATCTTTGTTTGTATCATTTTTTAGGTAACACCTATATGTGATACGATAGGATATGTGTTTTTCGCTTTCTCACTTACTCCAAGTTGCATGATTACTTCTAGACTCATCTGTGGTGCTGGAAATGGCATCGTTTCATTTTTTTCACTAGCTCATATTCCATCTGTACAGGTAGCAGTTCTTCTTTGTCCACCCATCTGTCGGTGGACTTTTTGGTTACTTCCATATCTTGGCTACTGTAATACTATGCAATGCAGATTTGCGTGCCTGTGTCCTTCCAATTCTGTCTTCTTAGTTTATAGGTCCAGGAATAGGTCTGCTGGAACATATGGTAGCTCAATGTTTACCTTTTAAAGGCACCTCTATTCTGTTCTCCTTAGTGGCTCTTTCCAGGTTACGTCCCACTTAAAGTGGAGGGTATGTATTTCTTCCCAGCTCCTTCAGGATTTATTCTTTGTAGTTTTTGCTGATGGTTATTCTGAGTGGTGTGAGCTGATACCTCTTTGTGGTTGAATTTGCATGTGTCTCATAATGCGTTGAAATTGATCTTTAAGACATGTCCTTTTTATTTTTCCAGCTGTGATTAGAGCTTATTTCTTCAAAGTGTTTTCTTAAAGTATGTGTCACCATTTGAAATATTTTGGCCATTATCTCCCTCAAGACATTTTGAGGGCAGGTTTCATTTACAGCCCTGCAGTACTTGTTCATATGAAGTGACCATTAGCTCAGGCTTTAAACCTGCTTTTGCAGGTAACGGCCAGAGAGCGGCAGCCTTTCTACGTTCCCCTTGCTGGTACTAGGGAAACAGACCTACCGGCCAGTGGTGTTCTTCGGTTATAAGTTAGAGTGCCATGTGCCCGGATAAACCCACAAATGTTGATGTCTCCTTGCTTTTGTTTGTTTTTAAATTTCATTTATATTTATTATTAGAGTAATATTCCATTGTGTACGTGGACCACTTCTTCTTGGTGCATTCCTCGGTTGATGGACATTTTCATTGCTTCCAAGTGCTGGCTATGGTAAATCTTGCTGGCGTACAGGTTTGCCAGCCTGTGACTTTTTGATTCTCATTTTCTCAGGTGATAGGCCAAGCAGTGGTTGTGATTGATTGACTGGTAGCTCAATGTTTCCCTTTTCAAAGCACCTACACTGTGTTTTCATTAGTGGCTCTTTACATGCCCCCGCTTACAACCGAGGGTACGCATTTCTCCACACTCCCTTCACCGTTTATTTTTTGCAGCATTTTTCCTAATGGCCATTCTGACTGCTGTGAGCTGATAGGTTTTTGTAATATGGGTATGCCTGTCATTAAATTTTTTAAAATTCATCATATTCCTACATCGTTCTCTTTTCTCTTAAAAGAAAAAACCGTGAGTACAATGTAGCTCTTGAAATTGTCTTCTTCGAAGGTTGCCCTCTTTTGAATTTTTTGGTCGATTTTGGACCCCAGAAATTTTCTGGAGGGCAGGTGTCATTTACAGAACTGCAAGTTGGTGAAAATTTAGTGACCTTTCGCAGTGGGTTCAAACCTGCTGTTGTGGGAAACGGCCACAAGGAGGTAGCATTTCTCCATTCCCCAATCTGGGTACTAGGGCAGCAGAGCCTTTCTGGAAGTCATTGTCCTAGGTTGTAAATTAGAATGGAATTTGCCAGGAGAAATCCCCATAAGTTTATGTCTCATTACTTCTTCTTGGTTTTTAAAAGTTTTTTAATCTGGGTAAAGTTTAGAATATTGTTTATCCTAGGTGTACACAATCTGGTTCATTTGTACATTATGTATGTCTATTAATGTACAGATCCTCTTCCCATGTAAAATATTACAGTGTTCCGTCGACCTCCCTTGCTATATGTTCGGTCTTTTTGATACATGTACAAAATATGTATTTGTATATGTATAGTAACACTAATCTTCATTTCTCAATTTCCCCCCTCCTTTCCTTTCAGATGAGCATAGTTTGTTTTCTCAGCCTGTGAGTGTCTTTCTCTTTGGAAATACGTTCATCTGTGCCAGTTATTAGATAATGCCATAAGTGATAATATAGGATATAGGTGTTTTGCTTTCCGACCTACTTCATGTTTTGTGATTATCTCCAGGCTCATCTATGGTGCCTCAAAGAGCAGTGCTTCAATGTTTTCCATGGCTAATATTCCATGTGTACATGGACCACTTCTTCTTGGTGCATTCCTCTGTTGATGGACATTTTCGTTGCTTCCAAGTGTTGCCTATGGTAAATATTGCTGGAGTGCAGGATTGCCAGCCTGTGATTTTTGATTTTCCTTTTCTCAGGGGATAGACCCAGCAGTGGGTATGATTGATTGACTGGTATGGTAGCTCAACGTTTACCTTTTCAAGGCACCTCAATTGTGCTTTCATTAGTGGCTCTTACCACGTCCCCCTTAGAATCGAGGGTACGCATTTCTCCACAATCACGTCAGCATTTCTAGTTTGCAGCATTTTTGTTGATGGCCATTCTGACTGGTGTGAGCTGACAGGTTTTTGTAATTTGGGTTTACATGTCTGTAAAAATTCCTACAATTCATCATTTTTCCACGCCTTTTACTTTTCTGTTAAAAGAAAAAAGAAAGAAAGTGTGAGTGTAATATACCTCTTCAAATTTTCTTTTTGGAAGGTTGCACTCTAGAATTTTTTGGTCGATTTTCGACCTCAGTATTTTTTGGAGGGCCGGTGTCATTTACAGACCTGCAATTGGTGAATAATTAGTGACCTTTTGCAGTGGGTTCAAAGCTGCTGTTGTGGGAAACGGCCACAAGGATGCAGCATTTCTCGATTCCCAAATCTGGGTACTAGGGCAGCAGAGCCGTTCTGGAAGTTGTCTGCCTAGGTTTTCAATTTGGATGGAATGTGCCAGGAAAACCCCCCATAAGTTTATGTCTCATTACTCCTAGTTCGTTGTTTTAATTTTTTCAATTCGGGTAATGGTTAGAATGTTGCTTGTCCAAGGTGTACACACTCTGGTTCATCTACATATCATATATACCTATTTATGTAGAGATCCTCTTCCCGTGTAAATTATTACAGAGTGTTCCGTAATCCTTCCTTGCTATATGGTCGGTCTTTTTGATATATGTATATAATATGTATTTGTATACATATGGTAACGCTAATCTTCATGTATCCATTCCCCCCACCTTTCCTTTTAGATAAGCATAGTTTTTTTTTTTTTAATAAGTCTGTGATTGCCTTTCTCTGTGGAAATATGTTCATTTGTGTCAGTTATTAGATAACGCCTATAAGTGATATCATAGGTTATAGGACTTTTCCTTTCCGACTTACCTCATGTTCTGTGATTATCTCCAAGATCATCTATGGTGCCTCAAAGAGCAGTGTTTCATTGTTTTCCATGGCTAGTATTCATTGTGTACATGGACCACTTCTTCTTTATCCTTTCGTCTGTTGATGGACATTTTGGTTGCTTCACTGTCTTGTCTATTGTGAATAAGGCTGCAGTGCAGCTTTTGCAGCCCGGGTCTTCTTCATTCTGGTCTTCTCAGGTGAGAGGCCCTTTGGTGCGCCTGCTGGATTGAATGGTACCTCAATTTTTCTTTTCAACGCAGCTTCTTTCTGTTCTCATTATTAGCGTTTAACCCTTTTACATCTCACCAGCAGCTAGAGGGTACACAGTTCTCTTAAACCTCTTCAGCATTTATTGTTTGTAGACTTTTTGCCAATGGTCAGTCGACTGGTGTGAGTTGAAAACTTTTTGTAGATTAGATTGCATGAGTCTAATACTTCCTGAGGCTGAGCTTTTATCCATTTTCCTTTTTTTAAAAAGAGAGTGAGTAAAACTTACCTCTTCATACTATCTTCGTGAACATTTTGCCTGTTTTGAATTTTTTTATCCATTCCCTACCTCAGCACAATTTTGAGGGCAGGTGTCCTTTACAGCCCTGAGTCCTTGTGAATGGTAAGTGACCATTAGCTGGGGGTTAAAAGCTGCTCTTGCGGGAATCGGCCACAAGGCGGCAGCATTTCTCCTTTACCAAATCTGGTTACTAGGGCAACAGAGCCTTACTGGAAGTGGTGTTCTAGGTTGTAAATTAGAATGGAATGTGCGAGGAAAAAGCCCTTTAAGTTTATGTCTCCTTACTTCTTGTTGGTATTTTTAACTTAATTTTTATTTTTTCTCACAGCAAACTTGATTACAATGTTTTGTTTGTTCTAGGTGTGCAAGATGTGGTTCTTTCACACATATACATATATCTATTCTTCTTCGGATCCTTTTCCCATGTAGGTTATGACACAATGTTGAGTAGTCTTCTCTTGGTATTGCGTAGGTCTTTGGTGATTCTATATTTCACATGTGTTTGTATCTCTCTGTTAACCTCAATATGGTAATGTATCCAATCCTCACACCTGTCCATTTGGTGAACCATAAGTTTTTTAATGAATCTATGAAAGTGTTTCTCTGTGGAAATATCTTTGTTTGTATCATTTTTTAGGTAACACCTATATGTGATACGATAGGATATGTGTTTTTCGCTTTCTCACTTACTCCAAGTTGCGTGATTACTTCTAGACTCATCTGTGGTGCTGGAAATGGCATCGTTTCATTTTTTTCACTAGCTCATATTCCATCTGTACAGGTAGCAGTTCTTCTTTGTCCACCCATCTGTCGGTGGACTTTTTGGTTACTTCCATATCTTGGCTACTGTAATACTATGCAATGCAGATTTGCGTGCCTGTGTCCTTCCAATTCTGTCTTCTTAGTTTATAGGTCCAGGAATAGGTCTGCTGGAACATATGGTAGCTCAATGTTTACCTTTTAAAGGCACCTCTATTCTGTTCTCCTTAGTGGCTCTTTCCAGGTTACGTCCCACTTAAAGTGGAGGGTATGTATTTCTTCCCAGCTCCTTCAGGATTTATTCTTTGTAGTTTTTGCTGATGGTTATTCTGAGTGGTGTGAGCTGATACCTCTTTGTGGTTGAATTTGCATGTGTCTCATAATGCGTTGAAATTGATCTTTAAGACATGTCCTTTTTATTTTTCCAGCTGTGATTAGAGCTTATTTCTTCAAAGTGTTTTCTTAAAGTATGTGTCACCATTTGAAATATTTTGGCCATTATCTCCCTCAAGACATTTTGAGGGCAGGTTTCATTTACAGCCCTGCAGTACTTGTTCATATGAAGTGACCATTAGCTCAGGCTTTAAACCTGCTTTTGCAGGTAACGGCCAGAGAGCGGCAGCCTTTCTACGTTCCCCTTGCTGGTACTAGGGAAACAGACCTACCGGCCAGTGGTGTTCTTCGGTTATAAGTTAGAGTGCCATGTGCCCGGATAAACCCACAAATGTTGATGTCTCCTTGCTTTTGTTTGTTTTTAAATTTCATTTATATTTATTATTAGAGTAATATTCCATTGTGTACGTGGACCACTTCTTCTTGGTGCATTCCTCGGTTGATGGACATTTTCATTGCTTCCAAGTGCTGGCTATGGTAAATCTTGCTGGCGTACAGGTTTGCCAGCCTGTGACTTTTTGATTCTCATTTTCTCAGGTGATAGGCCAAGCAGTGGTTGTGATTGATTGACTGGTAGCTCAATGTTTCCCTTTTCAAAGCACCTACACTGTGTTTTCATTAGTGGCTCTTTACATGCCCCCCCTTACAACCGAGGGTACGCATTTCTCCACACTCCCTTCACCGTTTATTTTTTGCAGCATTTTTCCTAATGGCCATTCTGACTGCTGTGAGCTGATAGGTTTTTGTAATATGGGTATGCCTGTCATTAAATTTTTTAAAATTCATCATATTCCTACATCGTTCTCTTTTCTCTTAAAAGAAAAAACCGTGAGTACAATGTAGCTCTTGAAATTGTCTTCTTCGAAGGTTGCCCTCTTTTGAATTTTTTGGTCGATTTTGGACCCCAGAAATTTTCTCGAGGGCAGGTGTCATTTACAGAACTGCAAGTTGGTGAAAATTTAGTGACCTTTCGCAGTGGGTTCAAACCTGCTGTTGTGGGAAACGGCCACAAGGAGGTAGCATTTCTCCATTCCCCAATCTGGGTACTAGGGCAGCAGAGCCTTTCTGGAAGTCATTGTCCTAGGTTGTAAATTAGAATGGAATTTGCCAGGAGAAATCCCCATAAGTTTATGTCTCATTACTTCTTCTTGGTTTTTAAAAGTTTTTTAATCTGGGTAAAGTTTAGAATATTGTTTATCCTAGGTGTACACAATCTGGTTCATTTGTACATTATGTATGTCTATTAATGTACAGATCCTCTTCCCATGTAAAATATTACAGTGTTCCGTCGACCTCCCTTGCTATATGTTCGGTCTTTTTGATACATGTACAAAATATGTATTTGTATATGTATAGTAACACTAATCTTCATTTCTCAATTTCCCCCCTCCTTTCCTTTCAGATGAGCATAGTTTGTTTTCTCAGCCTGTGAGTGTCTTTCTCTTTGGAAATACGTTCATCTGTGCCAGTTATTAGATAATGCCATAAGTGATAATATAGGATATAGGTGTTTTGCTTTCCGACCTACTTCATGTTTTGTGATTATCTCCAGGCTCATCTATGGTGCCTCAAAGAGCAGTGCTTCAATGTTTTCCATGGCTAATATTCCATGTGTACATGGACCACTTCTTCTTGGTGCATTCCTCTGTTGATGGACATTTTCGTTGCTTCCAAGTGTTGCCTATGGTAAATATTGCTGGAGTGCAGGATTGCCAGCCTGTGATTTTTGATTTTCCTTTTCTCAGGGGATAGACCCAGCAGTGGGTATGATTGATTGACTGGTATGGTAGCTCAACGTTTACCTTTTCAAGGCACCTCAATTGTGCTTTCATTAGTGGCTCTTACCACGTCCCCCTTAGAATCGAGGGTACGCATTTCTCCACAATCACGTCAGCATTTCTAGTTTGCAGCATTTTTGTTGATGGCCATTCTGACTGGTGTGAGCTGACAGGTTTTTGTAATTTGGGTTTACATGTCTGTAAAAATTCCTACAATTCATCATTTTTCCACGCCTTTTACTTTTCTGTTAAAAGAAAAAAGAAAGAAAGTGTGAGTGTAATATACCTCTTCAAATTTTCTTTTTGGAAGGTTGCACTCTAGAATTTTTTGGTCGATTTTCGACCTCAGTATTTTTTGGAGGGCCGGTGTCATTTACAGACCTGCAATTGGTGAATAATTAGTGACCTTTTGCAGTGGGTTCAAAGCTGCTGTTGTGGGAAACGGCCACAAGGATGCAGCATTTCTCGATTCCCAAATCTGGGTACTAGGGCAGCAGAGCCGTTCTGGAAGTTGTCTGCCTAGGTTTTCAATTTGGATGGAATGTGCCAGGAAAACCCCCCATAAGTTTATGTCTCATTACTCCTAGTTCGTTGTTTTAATTTTTTCAATTCGGGTAATGGTTAGAATGTTGCTTGTCCAAGGTGTACACACTCTGGTTCATCTACATATCATATATACCTATTTATGTAGAGATCCTCTTCCCGTGTAAATTATTACAGAGTGTTCCGTAATCCTTCCTTGCTATATGGTCGGTCTTTTTGATATATGTATATAATATGTATTTGTATACATATGGTAACGCTAATCTTCATGTATCCATTCCCCCCACCTTTCCTTTTAGATAAGCATAGTTTTTTTTTTTTTTAATAAGTCTGTGATTGCCTTTCTCTGTGGAAATATGTTCATTTGTGTCAGTTATTAGATAACGCCTATAAGTGATATCATAGGTTATAGGACTTTTCCTTTCCGACTTACCTCATGGTCTGTGATTATCTCCAAGATCATCTATGGTGCCTCAAAGAGCAGTGTTTCATTGTTTTCCATGGCTAGTATTCATTGTGTACATGGACCACTTCTTCTTTATCCTTTCGTCTGTTGATGGACATTTTGGTTGCTTCACTGTCTTGTCTATTGTGAATAAGGCTGCAGTGCAGCTTTTGCAGCCCGGGTCTTCTTCATTCTGGTCTTCTCAGGTGAGAGGCCCTTTGGTGCGCCTGCTGGATTGAATGGTACCTCAATTTTTCTTTTCAACGCAGCTTCTTTCTGTTCTCATTATTAGCGTTTAACCCTTTTACATCTCACCAGCAGCTAGAGGGTACACAGTTCTCTTAAACCTCTTCAGCATTTATTGTTTGTAGACTTTTTGCCAATGGTCAGTCGACTGGTGTGAGTTGAAAACTTTTTGTAGATTAGATTGCATGAGTCTAATACTTCCTGAGGCTGAGCTTTTATCCATTTTCCTTTTTTTAAAAAGAGAGTGAGTAAAACTTACCTCTTCATACTATCTTCGTGAACATTTTGCCTGTTTTGAATTTTTTTATCCATTCCCTACCTCAGCACAATTTTGAGGGCAGGTGTCCTTTACAGCCCTGAGTCCTTGTGAATGGTAAGTGACCATTAGCTGGGGGTTAAAAGCTGCTCTTGCGGGAATCGGCCACAAGGCGGCAGCATTTCTCCTTTACCAAATCTGGTTACTAGGGCAACAGAGCCTTACTGGAAGTGGTGTTCTAGGTTGTAAATTAGAATGGAATGTGCGAGGAAAAAGCCCTTTAAGTTTATGTCTCCTTACTTCTTGTTGGTATTTTTAACTTAATTTTTATTTTTTCTCACAGCAAACTTGATTACAATGTTTTGTTTGTTCTAGGTGTGCAAGATGTGGTTCTTTCACACATATACATATATCTATTCTTCTTCGGATCCTTTTCCCATGTAGGTTATGACACAATGTTGAGTAGTCTTCTCTTGGTATTGCGTAGGTCTTTGGTGATTCTATATTTCACATGTGTTTGTATCTCTCTGTTAACCTCAATATGGTAATGTATCCAATCCTCACACCTGTCCATTTGGTGAACCATAAGTTTTTTAATGAATCTATGAAAGTGTTTCTCTGTGGAAATATCTTTGTTTGTATCATTTTTTAGGTAACACCTATATGTGATACGATAGGATATGTGTTTTTCGCTTTCTCACTTACTCCAAGTTGCGTGATTACTTCTAGACTCATCTGTGGTGCTGGAAATGGCATCGTTTCATTTTTTTCACTAGCTCATATTCCATCTGTACAGGTAGCAGTTCTTCTTTGTCCACCCATCTGTCGGTGGACTTTTTGGTTACTTCCATATCTTGGCTACTGTAATACTATGCAATGCAGATTTGCGTGCCTGTGTCCTTCCAATTCTGTCTTCTTAGTTTATAGGTCCAGGAATAGGTCTGCTGGAACATATGGTAGCTCAATGTTTACCTTTTAAAGGCACCTCTATTCTGTTCTCCTTAGTGGCTCTTTCCAGGTTACGTCCCACTTAAAGTGGAGGGTATGTATTTCTTCCCAGCTCCTTCAGGATTTATTCTTTGTAGTTTTTGCTGATGGTTATTCTGAGTGGTGTGAGCTGATACCTCTTTGTGGTTGAATTTGCATGTGTCTCATAATGCGTTGAAATTGATCTTTAAGACATGTCCTTTTTATTTTTCCAGCTGTGATTAGAGCTTATTTCTTCAAAGTGTTTTCTTAAAGTATGTGTCACCATTTGAAATATTTTGGCCATTATCTCCCTCAAGACATTTTGAGGGCAGGTTTCATTTACAGCCCTGCAGTACTTGTTCATATGAAGTGACCATTAGCTCAGGCTTTAAACCTGCTTTTGCAGGTAACGGCCAGAGAGCGGCAGCCTTTCTACGTTCCCCTTGCTGGTACTAGGGAAACAGACCTACCGGCCAGTGGTGTTCTTCGGTTATAAGTTAGAGTGCCATGTGCCCGGATAAACCCACAAATGTTGATGTCTCCTTGCTTTTGTTTGTTTTTAAATTTCATTTATATTTATTATTAGAGTAATATTCCATTGTGTACGTGGACCACTTCTTCTTGGTGCATTCCTCGGTTGATGGACATTTTCATTGCTTCCAAGTGCTGGCTATGGTAAATCTTGCTGGCGTACAGGTTTGCCAGCCTGTGACTTTTTGATTCTCATTTTCTCAGGTGATAGGCCAAGCAGTGGTTGTGATTGATTGACTGGTAGCTCAATGTTTCCCTTTTCAAAGCACCTACACTGTGTTTTCATTAGTGGCTCTTTACATGCCCCCCCTTACAACCGAGGGTACGCATTTCTCCACACTCCCTTCACCGTTTATTTTTTGCAGCATTTTTCCTAATGGCCATTCTGACTGCTGTGAGCTGATAGGTTTTTGTAATATGGGTATGCCTGTCATTAAATTTTTTAAAATTCATCATATTCCTACATCGTTCTCTTTTCTCTTAAAAGAAAAAACCGTGAGTACAATGTAGCTCTTGAAATTGTCTTCTTCGAAGGTTGCCCTCTTTTGAATTTTTTGGTCGATTTTGGACCCCAGAAATTTTCTCGAGGGCAGGTGTCATTTACAGAACTGCAAGTTGGTGAAAATTTAGTGACCTTTCGCAGTGGGTTCAAACCTGCTGTTGTGGGAAACGGCCACAAGGAGGTAGCATTTCTCCATTCCCCAATCTGGGTACTAGGGCAGCAGAGCCTTTCTGGAAGTCATTGTCCTAGGTTGTAAATTAGAATGGAATTTGCCAGGAGAAATCCCCATAAGTTTATGTCTCATTACTTCTTCTTGGTTTTTAAAAGTTTTTTAATCTGGGTAAAGTTTAGAATATTGTTTATCCTAGGTGTACACAATCTGGTTCATTTGTACATTATGTATGTCTATTAATGTACAGATCCTCTTCCCATGTAAAATATTACAGTGTTCCGTCGACCTCCCTTGCTATATGTTCGGTCTTTTTGATACATGTACAAAATATGTATTTGTATATGTATAGTAACACTAATCTTCATTTCTCAATTTCCCCCCTCCTTTCCTTTCAGATGAGCATAGTTTGTTTTCTCAGCCTGTGAGTGTCTTTCTCTTTGGAAATACGTTCATCTGTGCCAGTTATTAGATAATGCCATAAGTGATAATATAGGATATAGGTGTTTTGCTTTCCGACCTACTTCATGTTTTGTGATTATCTCCAGGCTCATCTATGGTGCCTCAAAGAGCAGTGCTTCAATGTTTTCCATGGCTAATATTCCATGTGTACATGGACCACTTCTTCTTGGTGCATTCCTCTGTTGATGGACATTTTCGTTGCTTCCAAGTGTTGCCTATGGTAAATATTGCTGGAGTGCAGGATTGCCAGCCTGTGATTTTTGATTTTCCTTTTCTCAGGGGATAGACCCAGCAGTGGGTATGATTGATTGACTGGTATGGTAGCTCAACGTTTACCTTTTCAAGGCACCTCAATTGTGCTTTCATTAGTGGCTCTTACCACGTCCCCCTTAGAATCGAGGGTACGCATTTCTCCACAATCACGTCAGCATTTCTAGTTTGCAGCATTTTTGTTGATGGCCATTCTGACTGGTGTGAGCTGACAGGTTTTTGTAATTTGGGTTTACATGTCTGTAAAAATTCCTACAATTCATCATTTTTCCACGCCTTTTACTTTTCTGTTAAAAGAAAAAAGAAAGAAAGTGTGAGTGTAATATACCTCTTCAAATTTTCTTTTTGGAAGGTTGCACTCTAGAATTTTTTGGTCGATTTTCGACCTCAGTATTTTTTGGAGGGCCGGTGTCATTTACAGACCTGCAATTGGTGAATAATTAGTGACCTTTTGCAGTGGGTTCAAAGCTGCTGTTGTGGGAAACGGCCACAAGGATGCAGCATTTCTCGATTCCCAAATCTGGGTACTAGGGCAGCAGAGCCGTTCTGGAAGTTGTCTGCCTAGGTTTTCAATTTGGATGGAATGTGCCAGGAAAACCCCCCATAAGTTTATGTCTCATTACTCCTAGTTCGTTGTTTTAATTTTTTCAATTGGGGTAATGGTTAGAATGTTGCTTGTCCAAGGTGTACACACTCTGGTTCATCTACATATCATATATACCTATTTATGTAGAGATCCTCTTCCCGTGTAAATTATTACAGAGTGTTCCGTAATCCTTCCTTGCTATATGGTCAGTCTTTTTGATATATGTATATAATATGTATTTGTATACATATGGTAACGCTAATCTTCATGTATCCATTCCCCCCACCTTTCCTTTTAGATAAGCATAGTTTTTTTTTTTTTTAATAAGTCTGTGATTGCCTTTCTCTGTGGAAATATGTTCATTTGTGTCAGTTATTAGATAACGCCTATAAGTGATATCATAGGTTATAGGACTTTTCCTTTCCGACTTACCTCATGTTCTGTGATTATCTCCAAGATCATCTATGGTGCCTCAAAGAGCAGTGTTTCATTGTTTTCCATGGCTAGTATTCATTGTGTACATGGACCACTTCTTCTTTATCCTTTCGTCTGTTGATGGACATTTTGGTTGCTTCACTGTCTTGTCTATTGTGAATAAGGCTGCAGTGCAGCTTTTGCAGCCCGGGTCTTCTTCATTCTGGTCTTCTCAGGTGAGAGGCCCTTTGGTGCGCCTGCTGGATTGAATGGTACCTCAATTTTTCTTTTCAACGCAGCTTCTTTCTGTTCTCATTATTAGCGTTTAACCCTTTTACATCTCACCAGCAGCTAGAGGGTACACAGTTCTCTTAAACCTCTTCAGCATTTATTGTTTGTAGACTTTTTGCCAATGGTCAGTCGACTGGTGTGAGTTGAAAACTTTCTGTAGATTAGATTGCATGAGTCTAATACTTCCTGAGGCTGAGCTTTTATCCATTTTCCTTTTTTTAAAAAGAGAGTGAGTAAAACTTACCTCTTCATACTATCTTCGTGAACATTTTGCCTGTTTTGAATTTTTTTATCCATTCCCTACCTCAGCACAATTTTGAGGGCAGGTGTCCTTTACAGCCCTGAGTCCTTGTGAATGGTAAGTGACCATTAGCTGGGGGTTAAAAGCTGCTCTTGCGGGAATCGGCCACAAGGCGGCAGCATTTCTCCTTTACCAAATCTGGTTACTAGGGCAACAGAGCCTTACTGGAAGTGGTGTTCTAGGTTGTAAATTAGAATGGAATGTGCGAGGAAAAAGCCCTTTAAGTTTATGTCTCCTTACTTCTTGTTGGTATTTTTAACTTAATTTTTATTTTTTCTCACAGCAAACTTGATTACAATGTTTTGTTTGTTCTAGGTGTGCAAGATGTGGTTCTTTCACACATATACATATATCTATTCTTCTTCGGATCCTTTTCCCATGTAGGTTATGACACAATGTTGAGTAGTCTTCTCTTGGTATTGCGTAGGTCTTTGGTGATTCTATATTTCACATGTGTTTGTATCTCTCTGTTAACCTCAATATGGTAATGTATCCAATCCTCACACCTGTCCATTTGGTGAACCATAAGTTTTTTAATGAATCTATGAAAGTGTTTCTCTGTGGAAATATCTTTGTTTGTATCATTTTTTAGGTAACACCTATATGTGATACGATAGGATATGTGTTTTTCGCTTTCTCACTTACTCCAAGTTGCGTGATTACTTCTAGACTCATCTGTGGTGCTGGAAATGGCATCGTTTCATTTTTTTCACTAGCTCATATTCCATCTGTACAGGTAGCAGTTCTTCTTTGTCCACCCATCTGTCGGTGGACTTTTTGGTTACTTCCATATCTTGGCTACTGTAATACTATGCAATGCAGATTTGCGTGCCTGTGTCCTTCCAATTCTGTCTTCTTAGTTTATAGGTCCAGGAATAGGTCTGCTGGAACATATGGTAGCTCAATGTTTACCTTTTAAAGGCACCTCTATTCTGTTCTCCTTAGTGGCTCTTTCCAGGTTACGTCCCACTTAAAGTGGAGGGTATGTATTTCTTCCCAGCTCCTTCAGGATTTATTCTTTGTAGTTTTTGCTGATGGTTATTCTGAGTGGTGTGAGCTGATACCTCTTTGTGGTTGAATTTGCATGTGTCTCATAATGCGTTGAAATTGATCTTTAAGACATGTCCTTTTTATTTTTCCAGCTGTGATTAGAGCTTATTTCTTCAAAGTGTTTTCTTAAAGTATGTGTCACCATTTGAAATATTTTGGCCATTATCTCCCTCAAGACATTTTGAGGGCAGGTTTCATTTACAGCCCTGCAGTACTTGTTCATATGAAGTGACCATTAGCTCAGGCTTTAAACCTGCTTTTGCAGGTAACGGCCAGAGAGCGGCAGCCTTTCTACGTTCCCCTTGCTGGTACTAGGGAAACAGACCTACCGGCCAGTGGTGTTCTTCGGTTATAAGTTAGAGTGCCATGTGCCCGGATAAACCCACAAATGTTGATGTCTCCTTGCTTTTGTTTGTTTTTAAATTTCATTTATATTTATTATTAGAGTAATATTCCATTGTGTACGTGGACCACTTCTTCTTGGTGCATTCCTCGGTTGATGGACATTTTCATTGCTTCCAAGTGCTGGCTATGGTAAATCTTGCTGGCGTACAGGTTTGCCAGCCTGTGACTTTTTGATTCTCATTTTCTCAGGTGATAGGCCAAGCAGTGGTTGTGATTGATTGACTGGTAGCTCAATGTTTCCCTTTTCAAAGCACCTACACTGTGTTTTCATTAGTGGCTCTTTACATGCCCCCCCTTACAACCGAGGGTACGCATTTCTCCACACTCCCTTCACCGTTTATTTTTTGCAGCATTTTTCCTAATGGCCATTCTGACTGCTGTGAGCTGATAGGTTTTTGTAATATGGGTATGCCTGTCATTAAATTTTTTAAAATTCATCATATTCCTACATCGTTCTCTTTTCTCTTAAAAGAAAAAACCGTGAGTACAATGTAGCTCTTGAAATTGTCTTCTTCGAAGGTTGCCCTCTTTTGAATTTTTTGGTCGATTTTGGACCCCAGAAATTTTCTCGAGGGCAGGTGTCATTTACAGAACTGCAAGTTGGTGAAAATTTAGTGACCTTTCGCAGTGGGTTCAAACCTGCTGTTGTGGGAAACGGCCACAAGGAGGTAGCATTTCTCCATTCCCCAATCTGGGTACTAGGGCAGCAGAGCCTTTCTGGAAGTCATTGTCCTAGGTTGTAAATTAGAATGGAATTTGCCAGGAGAAATCCCCATAAGTTTATGTCTCATTACTTCTTCTTGGTTTTTAAAAGTTTTTTAATCTGGGTAAAGTTTAGAATATTGTTTATCCTAGGTGTACACAATCTGGTTCATTTGTACATTATGTATGTCTATTAATGTACAGATCCTCTTCCCATGTAAAATATTACAGTGTTCCGTCGACCTCCCTTGCTATATGTTCGGTCTTTTTGATACATGTACAAAATATGTATTTGTATATGTATAGTAACACTAATCTTCATTTCTCAATTTCCCCCCCTCCTTTCCTTTCAGATGAGCATAGTTTGTTTTCTCAGCCTGTGAGTGTCTTTCTCTTTGGAAATACGTTCATCTGTGCCAGTTATTAGATAATGCCATAAGTGATAATATAGGATATAGGTGTTTTGCTTTCCGACCTACTTCATGTTTTGTGATTATCTCCAGGCTCATCTATGGTGCCTCAAAGAGCAGTGCTTCAATGTTTTCCATGGCTAATATTCCATGTGTACATGGACCACTTCTTCTTGGTGCATTCCTCTGTTGATGGACATTTTCGTTGCTTCCAAGTGTTGCCTATGGTAAATATTGCTGGAGTGCAGGATTGCCAGCCTGTGATTTTTGATTTTCCTTTTCTCAGGGGATAGACCCAGCAGTGGGTATGATTGATTGACTGGTATGGTAGCTCAACGTTTACCTTTTCAAGGCACCTCAATTGTGTTTTCATTAGTGGCTCTTACCACGTCCCCCTTAGAATCGAGGGTACGCATTTCTCCACAATCACGTCAGCATTTCTAGTTTGCAGCATTTTTGTTGATGGCCATTCTGACTGGTGTGAGCTGACAGGTTTTTGTAATTTGGGTTTACATGTCTGTAAAAATTCCTACAATTCATCATTTTTCCACGCCTTTTACTTTTCTGTTAAAAGAAAAAAGAAAGAAAGTGTGAGTGTAATATACCTCTTCAAATTTTCTTTTTGGAAGGTTGCACTCTAGAATTTTTTGGTCGATTTTCGACCTCAGTATTTTTTGGAGGGCCGGTGTCATTTACAGACCTGCAATTGGTGAATAATTAGTGACCTTTTGCAGTGGGTTCAAAGCTGCTGTTGTGGGAAACGGCCACAAGGATGCAGCATTTCTCGATTCCCAAATCTGGGTACTAGGGCAGCAGAGCCGTTCTGGAAGTTGTCTGCCTAGGTTTTCAATTTGGATGGAATGTGCCAGGAAAACCCCCCATAAGTTTATGTCTCATTACTCCTAGTTCGTTGTTTTAATTTTTTCAATTGGGGTAATGGTTAGAATGTTGCTTGTCCAAGGTGTACACACTCTGGTTCATCTACATATCATATATACCTATTTATGTAGAGATCCTCTTCCCGTGTAAATTATTACAGAGTGTTCCGTAATCCTTCCTTGCTATATGGTCGGTCTTTTTGATATATGTATATAATATGTATTTGTATACATATGGTAACGCTAATCTTCATGTATCCATTCCCCCCACCTTTCCTTTTAGATAAGCATAGTTTTTTTTTTTTAATAAGTCTGTGATTGCCTTTCTCTGTGGAAATATGTTCATTTGTGTCAGTTATTAGATAACGCCTATAAGTGATATCATAGGTTATAGGACTTTTCCTTTCCGACTTACCTCATGTTCTGTGATTATCTCCAAGATCATCTATGGTGCCTCAAAGAGCAGTGTTTCATTGTTTTCCATGGCTAGTATTCATTGTGTACATGGACCACTTCTTCTTTATCCTTTCGTCTGTTGATGGACATTTTGGTTGCTTCACTGTCTTGTCTATTGTGAATAAGGCTGCAGTGCAGCTTTTGCAGCCCGGGTCTTCTTCATTCTGGTCTTCTCAGGTGAGAGGCCCTTTGGTGCGCCTGCTGGATTGAATGGTACCTCAATTTTTCTTTTCAACGCAGCTTCTTTCTGTTCTCATTATTAGCGTTTAACCCTTTTACATCTCACCAGCAGCTAGAGGGTACACAGTTCTCTTAAACCTCTTCAGCATTTATTGTTTGTAGACTTTTTGCCAATGGTCAGTCGACTGGTGTGAGTTGAAAACTTTTTGTAGATTAGATTGCATGAGTCTAATACTTCCTGAGGCTGAGCTTTTATCCATTTTCCTTTTTTTAAAAAGAGAGTGAGTAAAACTTACCTCTTCATACTATCTTCGTGAACATTTTGCCTGTTTTGAATTTTTTTATCCATTCCCTACCTCAGCACAATTTTGAGGGCAGGTGTCCTTTACAGCCCTGAGTCCTTGTGAATGGTAAGTGACCATTAGCTGGGGGTTAAAAGCTGCTCTTGCGGGAATCGGCCACAAGGCGGCAGCATTTCTCCTTTACCAAATCTGGTTACTAGGGCAACAGAGCCTTACTGGAAGTGGTGTTCTAGGTTGTAAATTAGAATGGAATGTGCGAGGAAAAAGCCCTTTAAGTTTATGTCTCCTTACTTCTTGTTGGTATTTTTAACTTAATTTTTATTTTTTCTCACAGCAAACTTGATTACAATGTTTTGTTTGTTCTAGGTGTGCAAGATGTGGTTCTTTCACACATATACATATATCTATTCTTCTTCGGATCCTTTTCCCATGTAGGTTATGACACAATGTTGAGTAGTCTTCTCTTGGTATTGCGTAGGTCTTTGGTGATTCTATATTTCACATGTGTTTGTATCTCTCTGTTAACCTCAATATGGTAATGTATCCAATCCTCACACCTGTCCATTTGGTGAACCATAAGTTTTTTAATGAATCTATGAAAGTGTTTCTCTGTGGAAATATCTTTGTTTGTATCATTTTTTAGGTAACACCTATATGTGATACGATAGGATATGTGTTTTTCGCTTTCTCACTTACTCCAAGTTGCGTGATTACTTCTAGACTCATCTGTGGTGCTGGAAATGGCATCGTTTCATTTTTTTCACTAGCTCATATTCCATCTGTACAGGTAGCAGTTCTTCTTTGTCCACCCATCTGTCGGTGGACTTTTTGGTTACTTCCATATCTTGGCTACTGTAATACTATGCAATGCAGATTTGCGTGCCTGTGTCCTTCCAATTCTGTCTTCTTAGTTTATAGGTCCAGGAATAGGTCTGCTGGAACATATGGTAGCTCAATGTTTACCTTTTAAAGGCACCTCTATTCTGTTCTCCTTAGTGGCTCTTTCCAGGTTACGTCCCACTTAAAGTGGAGGGTATGTATTTCTTCCCAGCTCCTTCAGGATTTATTCTTTGTAGTTTTTGCTGATGGTTATTCTGAGTGGTGTGAGCTGATACCTCTTTGTGGTTGAATTTGCATGTGTCTCATAATGCGTTGAAATTGATCTTTAAGACATGTCCTTTTTATTTTTCCAGCTGTGATTAGAGCTTATTTCTTCAAAGTGTTTTCTTAAAGTATGTGTCACCATTTGAAATATTTTGGCCATTATCTCCCTCAAGACATTTTGAGGGCAGGTTTCATTTACAGCCCTGCAGTACTTGTTCATATGAAGTGACCATTAGCTCAGGCTTTAAACCTGCTTTTGCAGGTAACGGCCAGAGAGCGGCAGCCTTTCTACGTTCCCCTTGCTGGTACTAGGGAAACAGACCTACCGGCCAGTGGTGTTCTTCGGTTATAAGTTAGAGTGCCATGTGCCCGGATAAACCCACAAATGTTGATGTCTCCTTGCTTTTGTTTGTTTTTAAATTTCATTTATATTTATTATTAGAGTAATATTCCATTGTGTACGTGGACCACTTCTTCTTGGTGCATTCCTCGGTTGATGGACATTTTCATTGCTTCCAAGTGCTGGCTATGGTAAATCTTGCTGGCGTACAGGTTTGCCAGCCTGTGACTTTTTGATTCTCATTTTCTCAGGTGATAGGCCAAGCAGTGGTTGTGATTGATTGACTGGTAGCTCAATGTTTCCCTTTTCAAAGCACCTACACTGTGTTTTCATTAGTGGCTCTTTACATGCCCCCCCTTACAACCGAGGGTACGCATTTCTCCACACTCCCTTCACCGTTTATTTTTTGCAGCATTTTTCCTAATGGCCATTCTGACTGCTGTGAGCTGATAGGTTTTTGTAATATGGGTATGCCTGTCATTAAATTTTTTAAAATTCATCATATTCCTACATCGTTCTCTTTTCTCTTAAAAGAAAAAACCGTGAGTACAATATAGCTCTTGAAATTGTCTTCTTCGAAGGTTGCCCTCTTTTGAATTTTTTGGTCGATTTTGGACCCCAGAAATTTTCTGGAGGGCAGGTGTCATTTACAGAACTGCAAGTTGGTGAAAATTTAGTGACCTTTCGCAGTGGGTTCAAACCTGCTGTTGTGGGAAACGGCCACAAGGATGCAGCATTTCTCGATTCCCAAATCTGGGTACTAGGGCAGCAGAGCCGTTCTGGAAGTTGTCTGCCTAGGTTTTCAATTTGGATGGAATGTGCCAGGAAAACCCCCCATAAGTTTATGTCTCATTACTCCTAGTTCGTTGTTTTAATTTTTTCAATTGGGGTAATGGTTAGAATGTTGCTTGTCCAAGGTGTACACACTCTGGTTCATCTACATATCATATATACCTATTTATGTAGAGATCCTCTTCCCGTGTAAATTATTACAGAGTGTTCCGTAATCCTTCCTTGCTATATGGTCGGTCTTTTTGATATATGTATATAATATGTATTTGTATACATATGGTAACGCTAATCTTCATGTATCCATTCCCCCCACCTTTCCTTTTAGATAAGCATAGTTTTTTGTTTTTAATAAGTCTGTAATTGCCTTTCTCTGTGGAAATATGTTCATTTGTGTCAGTTATTAGATAACGCCTATAAGTGATATCATAGGTTATAGGACTTTTCCTTTCCGACTTACCTCATGGTCTGTGATTATCTCCAAGATCATCTATGGTGCCTCAAAGAGCAGTGTTTCATTGTTTTCCATGGCTAGTATTCATTGTGTACATGGACCACTTCTTTATCCTTTCGTCTGTTGATGGACATTTTGGTTGCTTCACTGTCTTGTCTATTGTGAATAAGGCTGCAGTGCAGCTTTTGCAGCCCGGGTCTTCTTCATTCTGGTCTTCTCAGGTGAGAGGCCCTTTGGTGCGCCTGCTGGATTGAATGGTACCTCAATTTTTCTTTTCAACGCAGCTTCTTTCTGTTCTCATTATTAGCGTTTAACCCTTTTACATCTCACCAGCAGCTAGAGGGTACACAGTTCTCTTAAACCTCTTCAGCATTTATTGTTTGTAGACTTTTTGCCAATGGTCAGTCGACTGGTGTGAGTTGAAAACTTTTTGTAGATTAGATTGCATGAGTCTAATACTTCCTGAGGCTGAGCTTTTATCCATTTTCCTTTTTTTAAAAAGAGAGTGAGTAAAACTTACCTCTTCATACTATCTTCGTGAACATTTTGCCTGTTTTGAATTTTTTTATCCATTCCCTACCTCAGCACAATTTTGAGGGCAGGTGTCCTTTACAGCCCTGAGTCCTTGTGAATGGTAAGTGACCATTAGCTGGGGGTTAAAAGCTGCTCTTGCGGGAATCGGCCACAAGGCGGCAGCATTTCTCCTTTACCAAATCTGGTTACTAGGGCAACAGAGCCTTACTGGAAGTGGTGTTCTAGGTTGTAAATTAGAATGGAATGTGCGAGGAAAAAGCCCTTTAAGTTTATGTCTCCTTACTTCTTGTTGGTATTTTTAACTTAATTTTTATTTTTTCTCACAGCAAACTTGATTACAATGTTTTGTTTGTTCTAGGTGTGCAAGATGTGGTTCTTTCACACATATACATATATCTATTCTTCTTCGGATCCTTTTCCCATGTAGGTTATGACACAATGTTGAGTAGTCTTCTCTTGGTATTGCGTAGGTCTTTGGTGATTCTATATTTCACATGTGTTTGTATCTCTCTGTTAACCTCAATATGGTAATGTATCCAATCCTCACACCTGTCCATTTGGTGAACCATAAGTTTTTTAATGAATCTATGAAAGTGTTTCTCTGTGGAAATATCTTTGTTTGTATCATTTTTTAGGTAACACCTATATGTGATACGATAGGATATGTGTTTTTCGCTTTCTCACTTACTCCAAGTTGCGTGATTACTTCTAGACTCATCTGTGGTGCTGGAAATGGCATCGTTTCATTTTTTTCACTAGCTCATATTCCATCTGTACAGGTAGCAGTTCTTCTTTGTCCACCCATCTGTCGGTGGACTTTTTGGTTACTTCCATATCTTGGCTACTGTAATACTATGCAATGCAGATTTGCGTGCCTGTGTCCTTCCAATTCTGTCTTCTTAGTTTATAGGTCCAGGAATAGGTCTGCTGGAACATATGGTAGCTCAATGTTTACCTTTTAAAGGCACCTCTATTCTGTTCTCCTTAGTGGCTCTTTCCAGGTTACGTCCCACTTAAAGTGGAGGGTATGTATTTCTTCCCAGCTCCTTCAGGATTTATTCTTTGTAGTTTTTGCTGATGGTTATTCTGAGTGGTGTGAGCTGATACCTCTTTGTGGTTGAATTTGCATGTGTCTCATAATGCGTTGAAATTGATCTTTAAGACATGTCCTTTTTATTTTTCCAGCTGTGATTAGAGCTTATTTCTTCAAAGTGTTTTCTTAAAGTATGTGTCACCATTTGAAATATTTTGGCCATTATCTCCCTCAAGACATTTTGAGGGCAGGTTTCATTTACAGCCCTGCAGTACTTGTTCATATGAAGTGACCATTAGCTCAGGCTTTAAACCTGCTTTTGCAGGTAACGGCCAGAGAGCGGCAGCCTTTCTACGTTCCCCTTGCTGGTACTAGGGAAACAGACCTACCGGCCAGTGGTGTTCTTCGGTTATAAGTTAGAGTGCCATGTGCCCGGATAAACCCACAAATGTTGATGTCTCCTTGCTTTTGTTTGTTTTTAAATTTCATTTATATTTATTATTAGAGTAATATTCCATTGTGTACGTGGACCACTTCTTCTTGGTGCATTCCTCGGTTGATGGACATTTTCATTGCTTCCAAGTGCTGGCTATGGTAAATCTTGCTGGCGTACAGGTTTGCCAGCCTGTGACTTTTTGATTCTCATTTTCTCAGGTGATAGGCCAAGCAGTGGTTGTGATTGATTGACTGGTAGCTCAATGTTTCCCTTTTCAAAGCACCTACACTGTGTTTTCATTAGTGGCTCTTTACATGCCCCCCCTTACAACCGAGGGTACGCATTTCTCCACACTCCCTTCACCGTTTATTTTTTGCAGCATTTTTCCTAATGGCCATTCTGACTGCTGTGAGCTGATAGGTTTTTGTAATATGGGTATGCCTGTCATTAAATTTTTTAAAATTCATCATATTCCTACATCGTTCTCTTTTCTCTTAAAAGAAAAAACCGTGAGTACAATATAGCTCTTGAAATTGTCTTCTTCGAAGGTTGCCCTCTTTTGAATTTTTTGGTCGATTTTGGACCCCAGAAATTTTCTGGAGGGCAGGTGTCATTTACAGAACTGCAAGTTGGTGAAAATTTAGTGACCTTTCGCAGTGGGTTCAAACCTGCTGTTGTGGGAAACGGCCACAAGGAGGTAGCATTTCTCCATTCCCCAATCTGGGTACTAGGGCAGCAGAGCCTTTCTGGAAGTCATTGTCCTAGGTTGTAAATTAGAATGGAATTTGCCAGGAGAAATCCCCATAAGTTTATGTCTCATTACTTCTTCTTGGTTTTTAAAAGTTTTTTAATCTGGGTAAAGTTTAGAATATTGTTTATCCTAGGTGTACACAATCTGGTTCATTTGTACATTATGTATGTCTATTAATGTACAGATCCTCTTCCCATGTAAAATATTACAGTGTTCCGTCGACCTCCCTTGCTATATGTTCGGTCTTTTTGATACATGTACAAAATATGTATTTGTATATGTATAGTAACACTAATCTTCATTTCTCAATTTCCCCCCCTCCTTTCCTTTCAGATGAGCATAGTTTGTTTTCTCAGCCTGTGAGTGTCTTTCTCTTTGGAAATACGTTCATCTGTGCCAGTTATTAGATAATGCCATAAGTGATAATATAGGATATAGGTGTTTTGCTTTCCGACCTACTTCATGTTTTGTGATTATCTCCAGGCTCATCTATGGTGCCTCAAAGAGCAGTGCTTCAATGTTTTCCATGGCTAATATTCCATGTGTACATGGACCACTTCTTCTTGGTGCATTCCTCTGTTGATGGACATTTTCGTTGCTTCCAAGTGTTGCCTATGGTAAATATTGCTGGAGTGCAGGATTGCCAGCCTGTGATTTTTGATTTTCCTTTTCTCAGGGGATAGACCCAGCAGTGGGTATGATTGATTGACTGGTATGGTAGCTCAACGTTTACCTTTTCAAGGCACCTCAATTGTGTTTTCATTAGTGGCTCTTACCACGTCCCCCTTAGAATCGAGGGTACGCATTTCTCCACAATCACGTCAGCATTTCTAGTTTGCAGCATTTTTGTTGATGGCCATTCTGACTGGTGTGAGCTGACAGGTTTTTGTAATTTGGGTTTACATGTCTGTAAAAATTCCTACAATTCATCATTTTTCCACGCCTTTTACTTTTCTGTTAAAAGAAAAAAGAAAGAAAGTGTGAGTGTAATATACCTCTTCAAATTTTCTTTTTGGAAGGTTGCACTCTAGAATTTTTTGGTCGATTTTCGACCTCAGTATTTTTTGGAGGGCCGGTGTCATTTACAGACCTGCAATTGGTGAATAATTAGTGACCTTTTGCAGTGGGTTCAAAGCTGCTGTTGTGGGAAACGGCCACAAGGATGCAGCATTTCTCGATTCCCAAATCTGGGTACTAGGGCAGCAGAGCCGTTCTGGAAGTTGTCTGCCTAGGTTTTCAATTTGGATGGAATGTGCCAGGAAAACCCCCCATAAGTTTATGTCTCATTACTCCTAGTTCGTTGTTTTAATTTTTTCAATTGGGGTAATGGTTAGAATGTTGCTTGTCCAAGGTGTACACACTCTGGTTCATCTACATATCATATATACCTATTTATGTAGAGATCCTCTTCCCGTGTAAATTATTACAGAGTGTTCCGTAATCCTTCCTTGCTATATGGTCGGTCTTTTTGATATATGTATATAATATGTATTTGTATACATATGGTAACGCTAATCTTCATGTATCCATTCCCCCCACCTTTCCTTTTAGATAAGCATAGTTTTTTGTTTTTAATAAGTCTGTGATTGCCTTTCTCTGTGGAAATATGTTCATTTGTGTCAGTTATTAGATAACGCCTATAAGTGATATCATAGGTTATAGGACTTTTCCTTTCCGACTTACCTCATGGTCTGTGATTATCTCCAAGATCATCTATGGTGCCTCAAAGAGCAGTGTTTCATTGTTTTCCATGGCTAGTATTCATTGTGTACATGGACCACTTCTTCTTTATCCTTTCGTCTGTTGATGGACATTTTGGTTGCTTCACTGTCTTGTCTATTGTGAATAAGGCTGCAGTGCAGCTTTTGCAGCCCGGGTCTTCTTCATTCTGGTCTTCTCAGGTGAGAGGCCCTTTGGTGCGCCTGCTGGATTGAATGGTACCTCAATTTTTCTTTTCAACGCAGCTTCTTTCTGTTCTCATTATTAGCGTTTAACCCTTTTACATCTCACCAGCAGCTAGAGGGTACACAGTTCTCTTAAACCTCTTCAGCATTTATTGTTTGTAGACTTTTTGCCAATGGTCAGTCGACTGGTGTGAGTTGAAAACTTTTTGTAGATTAGATTGCATGAGTCTAATACTTCCTGAGGCTGAGCTTTTATCCATTTTCCTTTTTTTAAAAAGAGAGTGAGTAAAACTTACCTCTTCATACTATCTTCGTGAACATTTTGCCTGTTTTGAATTTTTTTATCCATTCCCTACCTCAGCACAATTTTGAGGGCAGGTGTCCTTTACAGCCCTGAGTCCTTGTGAATGGTAAGTGACCATTAGCTGGGGGTTAAAAGCTGCTCTTGCGGGAATCGGCCACAAGGCGGCAGCATTTCTCCTTTACCAAATCTGGTTACTAGGGCAACAGAGCCTTACTGGAAGTGGTGTTCTAGGTTGTAAATTAGAATGGAATGTGCGAGGAAAAAGCCCTTTAAGTTTATGTCTCCTTACTTCTTGTTGGTATTTTTAACTTAATTTTTATTTTTTCTCACAGCAAACTTGATTACAATGTTTTGTTTGTTCTAGGTGTGCAAGATGTGGTTCTTTCACACATATACATATATCTATTCTTCTTCGGATCCTTTTCCCATGTAGGTTATGACACAATGTTGAGTAGTCTTCTCTTGGTATTGCGTAGGTCTTTGGTGATTCTATATTTCACATGTGTTTGTATCTCTCTGTTAACCTCAATATGGTAATGTATCCAATCCTCACACCTGTCCATTTGGTGAACCATAAGTTTTTTAATGAATCTATGAAAGTGTTTCTCTGTGGAAATATCTTTGTTTGTATCATTTTTTAGGTAACACCTATATGTGATACGATAGGATATGTGTTTTTCGCTTTCTCACTTACTCCAAGTTGCGTGATTACTTCTAGACTCATCTATGGTGCTGGAAATGGCATCGTTTCATTTTTTTCACTAGCTCATATTCCATCTGTACAGGTAGCAGTTCTTCTTTGTCCACCCATCTGTCGGTGGACTTTTTGGTTACTTCCATATCTTGGCTACTGTAATACTATGCAATGCAGATTTGCGTGCCTGTGTCCTTCCAATTCTGTCTTCTTAGTTTATAGGTCCAGGAATAGGTCTGCTGGAACATATGGTAGCTCAATGTTTACCTTTTAAAGGCACCTCTATTCTGTTCTCCTTAGTGGCTCTTTCCAGGTTACGTCCCACTTAAAGTGGAGGGTATGTATTTCTTCCCAGCTCCTTCAGGATTTATTCTTTGTAGTTTTTGCTGATGGTTATTCTGAGTGGTGTGAGCTGATACCTCTTTGTGGTTGAATTTGCATGTGTCTCATAATGCGTTGAAATTGATCTTTAAGACATGTCCTTTTTATTTTTCCAGCTGTGATTAGAGCTTATTTCTTCAAAGTGTTTTCTTAAAGTATGTGTCACCATTTGAAATATTTTGGCCATTATCTCCCTCAAGACATTTTGAGGGCAGGTTTCATTTACAGCCCTGCAGTACTTGTTCATATGAAGTGACCATTAGCTCAGGCTTTAAACCTGCTTTTGCAGGTAACGGCCAGAGAGCGGCAGCCTTTCTACGTTCCCCTTGCTGGTACTAGGGAAACAGACCTACCGGCCAGTGGTGTTCTTCGGTTATAAGTTAGAGTGCCATGTGCCCGGATAAACCCACAAATGTTGATGTCTCCTTGCTTTTGTTTGTTTTTAAATTTCATTTATATTTATTATTAGAGTAATATTCCATTGTGTACGTGGACCACTTCTTCTTGGTGCATTCCTCGGTTGATGGACATTTTCATTGCTTCCAAGTGCTGGCTATGGTAAATCTTGCTGGCGTACAGGTTTGCCAGCCTGTGACTTTTTGATTCTCATTTTCTCAGGTGATAGGCCAAGCAGTGGTTGTGATTGATTGACTGGTAGCTCAATGTTTCCCTTTTCAAAGCACCTACACTGTGTTTTCATTAGTGGCTCTTTACATGCCCCCCCTTACAACCGAGGGTACGCATTTCTCCACACTCCCTTCACCGTTTATTTTTTGCAGCATTTTTCCTAATGGCCATTCTGACTGCTGTGAGCTGATAGGTTTTTGTAATATGGGTATGCCTGTCATTAAATTTTTTAAAATTCATCATATTCCTACATCGTTCTCTTTTCTCTTAAAAGAAAAAACCGTGAGTACAATATAGCTCTTGAAATTGTCTTCTTCGAAGGTTGCCCTCTTTTGAATTTTTTGGTCGATTTTGGACCCCAGAAATTTTCTGGAGGGCAGGTGTCATTTACAGAACTGCAAGTTGGTGAAAATTTAGTGACCTTTCGCAGTGGGTTCAAACCTGCTGTTGTGGGAAACGGCCACAAGGAGGTAGCATTTCTCCATTCCCCAATCTGGGTACTAGGGCAGCAGAGCCTTTCTGGAAGTCATTGTCCTAGGTTGTAAATTAGAATGGAATTTGCCAGGAGAAATCCCCATAAGTTTATGTCTCATTACTTCTTCTTGGTTTTTAAAAGTTTTTTAATCTGGGTAAAGTTTAGAATATTGTTTATCCTAGGTGTACACAATCTGGTTCATTTGTACATTATGTATGTCTATTAATGTACAGATCCTCTTCCCATGTAAAATATTACAGTGTTCCATCAACCTCCCTTGCTATATGTTCGGTCTTTTTGATACATGTACAAAATATGTATTTGTATATGTATAGTAACACTAATCTTCATTTCTCAATTTCCCCCCTCCTTTCCTTTCAGATGAGCATAGTTTGTTTTCTCAGCCTGTGAGTGTCTTTCTCTTTGGAAATACGTTCATCTGTGCCAGTTATTAGATAATGCCATAAGTGATAATATAGGATATAGGTGTTTTGCTTTCCGACCTACTTCATGTTTTGTGATTATCTCCAGGCTCATCTATGGTGCCTCAAAGAGCAGTGCTTCAATGTTTTCCATGGCTAATATTCCATGTGTACATGGACCACTTCTTCTTGGTGCATTCCTCTGTTGATGGACATTTTCGTTGCTTCCAAGTGTTGCCTATGGTAAATATTGCTGGAGTGCAGGATTGCCAGCCTGTGATTTTTGATTTTCCTTTTCTCAGGGGATAGACCCAGCAGTGGGTATGATTGATTGACTGGTATGGTAGCTCAACGTTTACCTTTTCAAGGCACCTCAATTGTGCTTTCATTAGTGGCTCTTACCACGTCCCCCTTAGAATCGAGGGTACGCATTTCTCCACAATCACGTCAGCATTTCTAGTTTGCAGCATTTTTGTTGATGGCCATTCTGACTGGTGTGAGCTGACAGGTTTTTGTAATTTGGGTTTACATGTCTGTAAAAATTCCTACAATTCATCATTTTTCCACGCCTTTTACTTTTCTGTTAAAAGAAAAAAGAAAGAAAGTGTGAGTGTAATATACCTCTTCAAATTTTCTTTTTGGAAGGTTGCACTCTAGAATTTTTTGGTCGATTTTCGACCTCAGTATTTTTTGGAGGGCCGGTGTCATTTACAGACCTGCAATTGGTGAATAATTAGTGACCTTTTGCAGTGGGTTCAAAGCTGCTGTTGTGGGAAACGGCCACAAGGATGCAGCATTTCTCGATTCCCAAATCTGGGTACTAGGGCAGCAGAGCCGTTCTGGAAGTTGTCTGCCTAGGTTTTCAATTTGGATGGAATGTGCCAGGAAAACCCCCCATAAGTTTATGTCTCATTACTCCTAGTTCGTTGTTTTAATTTTTTCAATTCGGGTAATGGTTAGAATGTTGCTTGTCCAAGGTGTACACACTCTGGTTCATCTACATATCATATATACCTATTTATGTAGAGATCCTCTTCCCGTGTAAATTATTACAGAGTGTTCCGTAATCCTTCCTTGCTATATGGTCGGTCTTTTTGATATATGTATATAATATGTATTTGTATACATATGGTAACGCTAATCTTCATGTATCCATTCCCCCCACCTTTCCTTTTAGATAAGCATAGTTTTTTTTTTTAATAAGTCTGTGATTGCCTTTCTCTGTGGAAATATGTTCATTTGTGTCAGTTATTAGATAACGCCTATAAGTGATATCATAGGTTATAGGACTTTTCCTTTCCGACTTACCTCATGGTCTGTGATTATCTCCAAGATCATCTATGGTGCCTCAAAGAGCAGTGTTTCATTGTTTTCCATGGCTAGTATTCATTGTGTACATGGACCACTTCTTCTTTATCCTTTCGTCTGTTGATGGACATTTTGGTTGCTTCACTGTCTTGTCTATTGTGAATAAGGCTGCAGTGCAGCTTTTGCAGCCCGGGTCTTCTTCATTCTGGTCTTCTCAGGTGAGAGGCCCTTTGGTGCGCCTGCTGGATTGAATGGTACCTCAATTTTTCTTTTCAACGCAGCTTCTTTCTGTTCTCATTATTAGCGTTTAACCCTTTTACATCTCACCAGCAGCTAGAGGGTACACAGTTCTCTTAAACCTCTTCAGCATTTATTGTTTGTAGACTTTTTGCCAATGGTCAGTCGACTGGTGTGAGTTGAAAACTTTTTGTAGATTAGATTGCATGAGTCTAATACTTCCTGAGGCTGAGCTTTTATCCATTTTCCTTTTTTTAAAAAGAGAGTGAGTAAAACTTACCTCTTCATACTATCTTCGTGAACATTTTGCCTGTTTTGAATTTTTTTATCCATTCCCTACCTCAGCACAATTTTGAGGGCAGGTGTCCTTTACAGCCCTGAGTCCTTGTGAATGGTAAGTGACCATTAGCTGGGGGTTAAAAGCTGCTCTTGCGGGAATCGGCCACAAGGCGGCAGCATTTCTCCTTTACCAAATCTGGTTACTAGGGCAACAGAGCCTTACTGGAAGTGGTGTTCTAGGTTGTAAATTAGAATGGAATGTGCGAGGAAAAAGCCCTTTAAGTTTATGTCTCCTTACTTCTTGTTGGTATTTTTAACTTAATTTTTATTTTTTCTCACAGCAAACTTGATTACAGTGTTTTGTTTGTTCTAGGTGTGCAAGATGTGGTTCTTTCACACATATACATATATCTATTCTTCTTCGGATCCTTTTCCCATGTAGGTTATGACACAGTGTTGAGTAGTCTTCTCTTGGTATTGCGTAGGTCTTTGGTGATTCTATATTTCACATGTGTTTGTATCTCTCTGTTAACCTCAATATGGTAATGTATCCAATCCTCACACCTGTCCATTTGGTGAACCATAAGTTTTTTAATGAATCTATGAAAGTGTTTCTCTGTGGAAATATCTTTGTTTGTATCATTTTTTAGGTAACACCTATATGTGATACGATAGGATATGTGTTTTTCGCTTTCTCACTTACTCCAAGTTGCGTGATTACTTCTAGACTCATCTGTGGTGCTGGAAATGGCATCGTTTCATTTTTTTCACTAGCTCATATTCCATCTGTACAGGTAGCAGTTCTTCTTTGTCCACCCATCTGTCGGTGGACTTTTTGGTTACTTCCATATCTTGGCTACTGTAATACTATGCAATGCAGATTTGCGTGCCTGTGTCCTTCCAATTCTGTCTTCTTAGTTTATAGGTCCAGGAATAGGTCTGCTGGAACATATGGTAGCTCAATGTTTACCTTTTAAAGGCACCTCTATTCTGTTCTCCTTAGTGGCTCTTTCCAGGTTACGTCCCACTTAAAGTGGAGGGTATGTATTTCTTCCCAGCTCCTTCAGGATTTATTCTTTGTAGTTTTTGCTGATGGTTATTCTGAGTGGTGTGAGCTGATACCTCTTTGTGGTTGAATTTGCATGTGTCTCATAATGCGTTGAAATTGATCTTTAAGACATGTCCTTTTTATTTTTCCAGCTGTGATTAGAGCTTATTTCTTCAAAGTGTTTTCTTAAAGTATGTGTCACCATTTGAAATATTTTGGCCATTATCTCCCTCAAGACATTTTGAGGGCAGGTTTCATTTACAGCCCTGCAGTACTTGTTCATATGAAGTGACCATTAGCTCAGGCTTTAAACCTGCTTTTGCAGGTAACGGCCAGAGAGCGGCAGCCTTTCTACGTTCCCCTTGCTGGTACTAGGGAAACAGACCTACCGGCCAGTGGTGTTCTTCGGTTATAAGTTAGAGTGCCATGTGCCCGGATAAACCCACAAATGTTGATGTCTCCTTGCTTTTGTTTGTTTTTAAATTTCATTTATATTTATTATTAGAGTAATATTCCATTGTGTACGTGGACCACTTCTTCTTGGTGCATTCCTCGGTTGATGGACATTTTCATTGCTTCCAAGTGCTGGCTATGGTAAATCTTGCTGGCGTACAGGTTTGCCAGCCTGTGACTTTTTGATTCTCATTTTCTCAGGTGATAGGCCAAGCAGTGGTTGTGATTGATTGACTGGTAGCTCAATGTTTCCCTTTTCAAAGCACCTACACTGTGTTTTCATTAGTGGCTCTTTACATGCCCCCCCTTACAACCGAGGGTACGCATTTCTCCACACTCCCTTCACCGTTTATTTTTTGCAGCATTTTTCCTAATGGCCATTCTGACTGCTGTGAGCTGATAGGTTTTTGTAATATGGGTATGCCTGTCATTAAATTTTTTAAAATTCATCATATTCCTACATCGTTCTCTTTTCTCTTAAAAGAAAAAACCGTGAGTACAATGTAGCTCTTGAAATTGTCTTCTTCGAAGGTTGCCCTCTTTTGAATTTTTTGGTCGATTTTGGACCCCAGAAATTTTCTGGAGGGCAGGTGTCATTTACAGAACTGCAAGTTGGTGAAAATTTAGTGACCTTTCGCAGTGGGTTCAAACCTGCTGTTGTGGGAAACGGCCACAAGGAGGTAGCATTTCTCCATTCCCCAATCTGGGTACTAGGGCAGCAGAGCCTTTCTGGAAGTCATTGTCCTAGGTTGTAAATTGGAATGGAATTTGCCAGGAGAAATCCCCATAAGTTTATGTCTCATTACTTCTTCTTGGTTTTTAAAAGTTTTTTAATCTGGGTAAAGTTTAGAATATTGTTTATCCTAGGTGTACACAATCTGGTTCATTTGTACATTATGTATGTCTATTAATGTACAGATCCTCTTCCCATGTAAAATATTACAGTGTTCCGTCGACCTCCCTTGCTATATGTTCGGTCTTTTTGATACATGTACAAAATATGTATTTGTATATGTATAGTAACACTAATCTTCATTTCTCAATTTCCCCCCCTCCTTTCCTTTCAGATGAGCATAGTTTGTTTTCTCAGCCTGTGAGTGTCTTTCTCTTTGGAAATACGTTCATCTGTGCCAGTTATTAGATAATGCCATAAGTGATAATATAGGATATAGGTGTTTTGCTTTCCGACCTACTTCATGTTTTGTGATTATCTCCAGGCTCATCTATGGTGCCTCAAAGAGCAGTGCTTCAATGTTTTCCATGGCTAATATTCCATGTGTACATGGACCACTTCTTCTTGGTGCATTCCTCTGTTGATGGACATTTTCGTTGCTTCCAAGTGTTGCCTATGGTAAATATTGCTGGAGTGCAGGATTGCCAGCCTGTGATTTTTGATTTTCCTTTTCTCAGGGGATAGACCCAGCAGTGGGTATGATTGATTGACTGGTATGGTAGCTCAACGTTTACCTTTTCAAGGCACCTCAATTGTGCTTTCATTAGTGGCTCTTACCACGTCCCCCTTAGAATCGAGGGTACGCATTTCTCCACAATCACGTCAGCATTTCTAGTTTGCAGCATTTTTGTTGATGGCCATTCTGACTGGTGTGAGCTGACAGGTTTTTGTAATTTGGGTTTACATGTCTGTAAAAATTCCTACAATTCATCATTTTTCCACGCCTTTTACTTTTCTGTTAAAAGAAAAAAGAAAGAAAGTGTGAGTGTAATATACCTCTTCAAATTTTCTTTTTGGAAGGTTGCACTCTAGAATTTTTTGGTCGATTTTCGACCTCAGTATTTTTTGGAGGGCCGGTGTCATTTACAGACCTGCAATTGGTGAATAATTAGTGACCTTTTGCAGTGGGTTCAAAGCTGCTGTTGTGGGAAACGGCCACAAGGATGCAGCATTTCTCGATTCCCAAATCTGGGTACTAGGGCAGCAGAGCCGTTCTGGAAGTTGTCTGCCTAGGTTTTCAATTTGGATGGAATGTGCCAGGAAAACCCCCCATAAGTTTATGTCTCATTACTCCTAGTTCGTTGTTTTAATTTTTTCAATTCGGGTAATGGTTAGAATGTTGCTTGTCCAAGGTGTACACACTCTGGTTCATCTACATATCATATATACCTATTTATGTAGAGATCCTCTTCCCGTGTAAATTATTACAGAGTGTTCCGTAATCCTTCCTTGCTATATGGTCGGTCTTTTTGATATATGTATATAATATGTATTTGTATACATATGGTAACGCTAATCTTCATGTATCCATTCCCCCCACCTTTCCTTTTAGATAAGCATAGTTTTTTTTTTTTTAATAAGTCTGTGATTGCCTTTCTCTGTGGAAATATGTTCATTTGTGTCAGTTATTAGATAACGCCTATAAGTGATATCATAGGTTATAGGACTTTTCCTTTCCGACTTACCTCATGGTCTGTGATTATCTCCAAGATCATCTATGGTGCCTCAAAGAGCAGTGTTTCATTGTTTTCCATGGCTAGTATTCATTGTGTACATGGACCACTTCTTCTTTATCCTTTCGTCTGTTGATGGACATTTTGGTTGCTTCACTGTCTTGTCTATTGTGAATAAGGCTGCAGTGCAGCTTTTGCAGCCCGGGTCTTCTTCATTCTGGTCTTCTCAGGTGAGAGGCCCTTTGGTGCGCCTGCTGGATTGAATGGTACCTCAATTTTTCTTTTCAACGCAGCTTCTTTCTGTTCTCATTATTAGCGTTTAACCCTTTTACATCTCACCAGCAGCTAGAGGGTACACAGTTCTCTTAAACCTCTTCAGCATTTATTGTTTGTAGACTTTTTGCCAATGGTCAGTCGACTGGTGTGAGTTGAAAACTTTTTGTAGATTAGATTGCATGAGTCTAATACTTCCTGAGGCTGAGCTTTTATCCATTTTCCTTTTTTTAAAAAGAGAGTGAGTAAAACTTACCTCTTCATACTATCTTCGTGAACATTTTGCCTGTTTTGAATTTTTTTATCCATTCCCTACCTCAGCACAATTTTGAGGGCAGGTGTCCTTTACAGCCCTGAGTCCTTGTGAATGGTAAGTGACCATTAGCTGGGGGTTAAAAGCTGCTCTTGCGGGAATCGGCCACAAGGCGGCAGCATTTCTCCTTTACCAAATCTGGTTACTAGGGCAACAGAGCCTTACTGGAAGTGGTGTTCTAGGTTGTAAATTAGAATGGAATGTGCGAGGAAAAAGCCCTTTAAGTTTATGTCTCCTTACTTCTCGTTGGTATTTTTAACTTAATTTTTATTTTTTCTCACAGCAAACTTGATTACAATGTTTTGTTTGTTCTAGGTGTGCAAGATGTGGTTCTTTCACACATATACATATATCTATTCTTCTTCGGATCCTTTTCCCATGTAGGTTATGACACAATGTTGAGTAGTCTTCTCTTGGTATTGCGTAGGTCTTTGGTGATTCTATATTTCACATGTGTTTGTGTCTCTCTGTTAACCTCAATATGGTAATGTATCCAATCCTCACACCTGTCCATTTGGTGAACCATAAGTTTTTTAATGAATCTATGAAAGTGTTTCTCTGTGGAAATATCTTTGTTTGTATCATTTTTTAGGTAACACCTATATGTGATACGATAGGATATGTGTTTTTCGCTTTCTCACTTACTCCAAGTTGCGTGATTACTTCTAGACTCATCTGTGGTGCTGGAAATGGCATCGTTTCATTTTTTTCACTAGCTCATATTCCATCTGTACAGGTAGCAGTTCTTCTTTGTCCACCCATCTGTCGGTGGACTTTTTGGTTACTTCCATATCTTGGCTACTGTAATACTATGCAATGCAGATTTGCGTGCCTGTGTCCTTCCAATTCTGTCTTCTTAGTTTATAGGTCCAGGAATAGGTCTGCTGGAACATATGGTAGCTCAATGTTTACCTTTTAAAGGCACCTCTATTCTGTTCTCCTTAGTGGCTCTTTCCAGGTTACGTCCCACTTAAAGTGGAGGGTATGTATTTCTTCCCAGCTCCTTCAGGATTTATTCTTTGTAGTTTTTGCTGATGGTTATTCTGAGTGGTGTGAGCTGATACCTCTTTGTGGTTGAATTTGCATGTGTCTCATAATGCGTTGAAATTGATCTTTAAGACATGTCCTTTTTATTTTTCCAGCTGTGATTAGAGCTTATTTCTTCAAAGTGTTTTCTTAAAGTATGTGTCACCATTTGAAATATTTTGGCCATTATCTCCCTCAAGACATTTTGAGGGCAGGTTTCATTTACAGCCCTGCAGTACTTGTTCATATGAAGTGACCATTAGCTCAGGCTTTAAACCTGCTTTTGCAGGTAACGGCCAGAGAGCGGCAGCCTTTCTACGTTCCCCTTGCTGGTACTAGGGAAACAGACCTACCGGCCAGTGGTGTTCTTCGGTTATAAGTTAGAGTGCCATGTGCCCGGATAAACCCACAAATGTTGATGTCTCCTTGCTTTTGTTTGTTTTTAAATTTCATTTATATTTATTATTAGAGTAATATTCCATTGTGTACGTGGACCACTTCTTCTTGGTGCATTCCTCGGTTGATGGACATTTTCGTTGCTTCCAAGTGCTGGCTATGGTAAATCTTGCTGGCGTACAGGTTTGCCAGCCTGTGACTTTTTGATTCTCATTTTCTCAGGTGATAGGCCAAGCAGTGGTTGTGATTGATTGACTGGTAGCTCAATGTTTCCCTTTTCAAAGCACCTACACTGTGTTTTCATTAGTGGCTCTTTACATGCCCCCCCTTACAACCGAGGGTACGCATTTCTCCACACTCCCTTCACCGTTTATTTTTTGCAGCATTTTTCCTAATGGCCATTCTGACTGCTGTGAGCTGATAGGTTTTTGTAATATGGGTATGCCTGTCATTAAATTTTTTAAAATTCATCATATTCCTACATCGTTCTCTTTTCTCTTAAAAGAAAAAACCGTGAGTACAATATAGCTCTTGAAATTGTCTTCTTCGAAGGTTGCCCTCTTTTGAATTTTTTGGTCGATTTTGGACCCCAGAAATTTTCTGGAGGGCAGGTGTCATTTACAGAACTGCAAGTTGGTGAAAATTTAGTGACCTTTCGCAGTGGGTTCAAACCTGCTGTTGTGGGAAACGGCCACAAGGAGGTAGCATTTCTCCATTCCCCAATCTGGGTACTAGGGCAGCAGAGCCTTTCTGGAAGTCATTGTCCTAGGTTGTAAATTAGAATGGAATTTGCCAGGAGAAATCCCCATAAGTTTATGTCTCATTACTTCTTCTTGGTTTTTAAAAGTTTTTTAATCTGGGTAAAGTTTAGAATATTGTTTATCCTAGGTGTACACAATCTGGTTCATTTGTACATTATGTATGTCTATTAATGTACAGATCCTCTTCCCATGTAAAATATTACAGTGTTCCATCAACCTCCCTTGCTATATGTTCGGTCTTTTTGATACATGTACAAAATATGTATTTGTATATGTATAGTAACACTAATCTTCATTTCTCAATTTCCCCCCTCCTTTCCTTTCAGATGAGCATAGTTTGTTTTCTCAGCCTGTGAGTGTCTTTCTCTTTGGAAATACGTTCATCTGTGCCAGTTATTAGATAATGCCATAAGTGATAATATAGGATATAGGTGTTTTGCTTTCCGACCTACTTCATGTTTTGTGATTATCTCCAGGCTCATCTATGGTGCCTCAAAGAGCAGTGCTTCAATGTTTTCCATGGCTAATATTCCATGTGTACATGGACCACTTCTTCTTGGTGCATTCCTCTGTTGATGGACATTTTCGTTGCTTCCAAGTGTTGCCTATGGTAAATATTGCTGGAGTGCAGGATTGCCAGCCTGTGATTTTTGATTTTCCTTTTCTCAGGGGATAGACCCAGCAGTGGGTATGATTGATTGACTGGTATGGTAGCTCAACGTTTACCTTTTCAAGGCACCTCAATTGTGCTTTCATTAGTGGCTCTTACCACGTGCCCCTTAGAATCGAGGGTACGCATTTCTCCACAATCACGTCAGCATTTCTAGTTTGCAGCATTTTTGTTGATGGCCATTCTGACTGGTGTGAGCTGACAGGTTTTTGTAATTTGGGTTTACATGTCTGTAAAAATTCCTACAATTCATCATTTTTCCACGCCTTTTACTTTTCTGTTAAAAGAAAAAAGAAAGAAAGTGTGAGTGTAATATACCTCTTCAAATTTTCTTTTTGGAAGGTTGCACTCTAGAATTTTTTGGTCGATTTTCGACCTCAGTATTTTTTGGAGGGCCGGTGTCATTTACAGACCTGCAATTGGTGAATAATTAGTGACCTTTTGCAGTGGGTTCAAAGCTGCTGTTGTGGGAAACGGCCACAAGGATGCAGCATTTCTCGATTCCCAAATCTGGGTACTAGGGCAGCAGAGCCGTTCTGGAAGTTGTCTGCCTAGGTTTTCAATTTGGATGGAATGTGCCAGGAAAACCCCCCATAAGTTTATGTCTCATTACTCCTAGTTCGTTGTTTTAATTTTTTCAATTCGGGTAATGGTTAGAATGTTGCTTGTCCAAGGTGTACACACTCTGGTTCATCTACATATCATATATACCTATTTATGTAGAGATCCTCTTCCCGTGTAAATTATTACAGAGTGTTCCGTAATCCTTCCTTGCTATATGGTCGGTCTTTTTGATATATGTATATAATATGTATTTGTATACATATGGTAACGCTAATCTTCATGTATCCATTCCCCCCACCTTTCCTTTTAGATAAGCATAGTTTTTTTTTTTTAATAAGTCTGTGATTGCCTTTCTCTGTGGAAATATGTTCATTTGTGTCAGTTATTAGATAACGCCTATAAGTGATATCATAGGTTATAGGACTTTTCCTTTCCGACTTACCTCATGGTCTGTGATTATCTCCAAGATCATCTATGGTGCCTCAAAGAGCAGTGTTTCATTGTTTTCCATGGCTAGTATTCATTGTGTACATGGACCACTTCTTCTTTATCCTTTCGTCTGTTGATGGACATTTTGGTTGCTTCACTGTCTTGTCTATTGTGAATAAGGCTGCAGTGCAGCTTTTGCAGCCCGGGTCTTCTTCATTCTGGTCTTCTCAGGTGAGAGGCCCTTTGGTGCGCCTGCTGGATTGAATGGTACCTCAATTTTTCTTTTCAACGCAGCTTCTTTCTGTTCTCATTATTAGCGTTTAACCCTTTTACATCTCACCAGCAGCTAGAGGGTACACAGTTCTCTTAAACCTCTTCAGCATTTATTGTTTGTAGACTTTTTGCCAATGGTCAGTCGACTGGTGTGAGTTGAAAACTTTTTGTAGATTAGATTGCATGAGTCTAATACTTCCTGAGGCTGAGCTTTTATCCATTTTCCTTTTTTTAAAAAGAGAGTGAGTAAAACTTACCTCTTCATACTATCTTCGTGAACATTTTGCCTGTTTTGAATTTTTTTATCCATTCCCTACCTCAGCACAATTTTGAGGGCAGGTGTCCTTTACAGCCCTGAGTCCTTGTGAATGGTAAGTGACCATTAGCTGGGGGTTAAAAGCTGCTCTTGCGGGAATCGGCCACAAGGCGGCAGCATTTCTCCTTTACCAAATCTGGTTACTAGGGCAACAGAGCCTTACTGGAAGTGGTGTTCTAGGTTGTAAATTAGAATGGAATGTGCGAGGAAAAAGCCCTTTAAGTTTATGTCTCCTTACTTCTCGTTGGTATTTTTAACTTAATTTTTATTTTTTCTCACAGCAAACTTGATTACAATGTTTTGTTTGTTCTAGGTGTGCAAGATGTGGTTCTTTCACACATATACATATATCTATTCTTCTTCGGATCCTTTTCCCATGTAGGTTATGACACAATGTTGAGTAGTCTTCTCTTGGTATTGCGTAGGTCTTTGGTGATTCTATATTTCACATGTGTTTGTGTCTCTCTGTTAACCTCAATATGGTAATGTATCCAATCCTCACACCTGTCCATTTGGTGAACCATAAGTTTTTTAATGAATCTATGAAAGTGTTTCTCTGTGGAAATATCTTTGTTTGTATCATTTTTTAGGTAACACCTATATGTGATACGATAGGATATGTGTTTTTCGCTTTCTCACTTACTCCAAGTTGCGTGATTACTTCTAGACTCATCTGTGGTGCTGGAAATGGCATCGTTTCATTTTTTTCACTAGCTCATATTCCATCTGTACAGGTAGCAGTTCTTCTTTGTCCACCCATCTGTCGGTGGACTTTTTGGTTACTTCCATATCTTGGCTACTGTAATACTATGCAATGCAGATTTGCGTGCCTGTGTCCTTCCAATTCTGTCTTCTTAGTTTATAGGTCCAGGAATAGGTCTGCTGGAACATATGGTAGCTCAATGTTTACCTTTTAAAGGCACCTCTATTCTGTTCTCCTTAGTGGCTCTTTCCAGGTTACGTCCCACTTAAAGTGGAGGGTATGTATTTCTTCCCAGCTCCTTCAGGATTTATTCTTTGTAGTTTTTGCTGATGGTTATTCTGAGTGGTGTGAGCTGATACCTCTTTGTGGTTGAATTTGCATGTGTCTCATAATGCGTTGAAATTGATCTTTAAGACATGTCCTTTTTATTTTTCCAGCTGTGATTAGAGCTTATTTCTTCAAAGTGTTTTCTTAAAGTATGTGTCACCATTTGAAATATTTTGGCCATTATCTCCCTCAAGACATTTTGAGGGCAGGTTTCATTTACAGCCCTGCAGTACTTGTTCATATGAAGTGACCATTAGCTCAGGCTTTAAACCTGCTTTTGCAGGTAACGGCCAGAGAGCGGCAGCCTTTCTACGTTCCCCTTGCTGGTACTAGGGAAACAGACCTACCGGCCAGTGGTGTTCTTCGGTTATAAGTTAGAGTGCCATGTGCCCGGATAAACCCACAAATGTTGATGTCTCCTTGCTTTTGTTTGTTTTTAAATTTCATTTATATTTATTATTAGAGTAATATTCCATTGTGTACGTGGACCACTTCTTCTTGGTGCATTCCTCGGTTGATGGACATTTTCATTGCTTCCAAGTGCTGGCTATGGTAAATCTTGCTGGCGTACAGGTTTGCCAGCCTGTGACTTTTTGATTCTCATTTTCTCAGGTGATAGGCCAAGCAGTGGTTGTGATTGATTGACTGGTAGCTCAATGTTTCCCTTTTCAAAGCACCTACACTGTGTTTTCATTAGTGGCTCTTTACATGCCCCCCCTTACAACCGAGGGTACGCATTTCTCCACACTCCCTTCACCGTTTATTTTTTGCAGCATTTTTCCTAATGGCCATTCTGACTGCTGTGAGCTGATAGGTTTTTGTAATATGGGTATGCCTGTCATTAAATTTTTTAAAATTCATCATATTCCTACATCGTTCTCTTTTCTCTTAAAAGAAAAAACCGTGAGTACAATATAGCTCTTGAAATTGTCTTCTTCGAAGGTTGCCCTCTTTTGAATTTTTTGGTCGATTTTGGACCCCAGAAATTTTCTGGAGGGCAGGTGTCATTTACAGAACTGCAAGTTGGTGAAAATTTAGTGACCTTTCGCAGTGGGTTCAAACCTGCTGTTGTGGGAAACGGCCACAAGGAGGTAGCATTTCTCCATTCCCCAATCTGGGTACTAGGGCAGCAGAGCCTTTCTGGAAGTCATTGTCCTAGGTTGTAAATTAGAATGGAATTTGCCAGGAGAAATCCCCATAAGTTTATGTCTCATTACTTCTTCTTGGTTTTTAAAAGTTTTTTAATCTGGGTAAAGTTTAGAATATTGTTTATCCTAGGTGTACACAATCTGGTTCATTTGTACATTATGTATGTCTATTAATGTACAGATCCTCTTCCCATGTAAAATATTACAGTGTTCCATCAACCTCCCTTGCTATATGTTCGGTCTTTTTGATACATGTACAAAATATGTATTTGTATATGTATAGTAACACTAATCTTCATTTCTCAATTTCCCCCCTCCTTTCCTTTCAGATGAGCATAGTTTGTTTTCTCAGCCTGTGAGTGTCTTTCTCTTTGGAAATACGTTCATCTGTGCCAGTTATTAGATAATGCCATAAGTGATAATATAGGATATAGGTGTTTTGCTTTCCGACCTACTTCATGTTTTGTGATTATCTCCAGGCTCATCTATGGTGCCTCAAAGAGCAGTGCTTCAATGTTTTCCATGGCTAATATTCCATGTGTACATGGACCACTTCTTCTTGGTGCATTCCTCTGTTGATGGACATTTTCGTTGCTTCCAAGTGTTGCCTATGGTAAATATTGCTGGAGTGCAGGATTGCCAGCCTGTGATTTTTGATTTTCCTTTTCTCAGGGGATAGACCCAGCAGTGGGTATGATTGATTGACTGGTATGGTAGCTCAACGTTTACCTTTTCAAGGCACCTCAATTGTGCTTTCATTAGTGGCTCTTACCACGTCCCCCTTAGAATCGAGGGTACGCATTTCTCCACAATCACGTCAGCATTTCTAGTTTGCAGCATTTTTGTTGATGGCCATTCTGACTGGTGTGAGCTGACAGGTTTTTGTAATTTGGGTTTACATGTCTGTAAAAATTCCTACAATTCATCATTTTTCCACGCCTTTTACTTTTCTGTTAAAAGAAAAAAGAAAGAAAGTGTGAGTGTAATATACCTCTTCAAATTTTCTTTTTGGAAGGTTGCACTCTAGAATTTTTTGGTCGATTTTCGACCTCAGTATTTTTTGGAGGGCCGGTGTCATTTACAGACCTGCAATTGGTGAATAATTAGTGACCTTTTGCAGTGGGTTCAAAGCTGCTGTTGTGGGAAACGGCCACAAGGATGCAGCATTTCTCGATTCCCAAATCTGGGTACTAGGGCAGCAGAGCCGTTCTGGAAGTTGTCTGCCTAGGTTTTCAATTTGGATGGAATGTGCCAGGAAAACCCCCCATAAGTTTATGTCTCATTACTCCTAGTTCGTTGTTTTAATTTTTTCAATTCGGGTAATGGTTAGAATGTTGCTTGTCCAAGGTGTACACACTCTGGTTCATCTACATATCATATATACCTATTTATGTAGAGATCCTCTTCCCGTGTAAATTATTACAGAGTGTTCCGTAATCCTTCCTTGCTATATGGTCGGTCTTTTTGATATATGTATATAATATGTATTTGTATACATATGGTAACGCTAATCTTCATGTATCCATTCCCCCCACCTTTCCTTTTAGATAAGCATAGTTTTTTTTTTTAATAAGTCTGTGATTGCCTTTCTCTGTGGAAATATGTTCATTTGTGTCAGTTATTAGATAACGCCTATAAGTGATATCATAGGTTATAGGACTTTTCCTTTCCGACTTACCTCATGGTCTGTGATTATCTCCAAGATCATCTATGGTGCCTCAAAGAGCAGTGTTTCATTGTTTTCCATGGCTAGTATTCATTGTGTACATGGACCACTTCTTCTTTATCCTTTCGTCTGTTGATGGACATTTTGGTTGCTTCACTGTCTTGTCTATTGTGAATAAGGCTGCAGTGCAGCTTTTGCAGCCCGGGTCTTCTTCATTCTGGTCTTCTCAGGTGAGAGGCCCTTTGGTGCGCCTGCTGGATTGAATGGTACCTCAATTTTTCTTTTCAACGCAGCTTCTTTCTGTTCTCATTATTAGCGTTTAACCCTTTTACATCTCACCAGCAGCTAGAGGGTACACAGTTCTCTTAAACCTCTTCAGCATTTATTGTTTGTAGACTTTTTGCCAATGGTCAGTCGACTGGTGTGAGTTGAAAACTTTTTGTAGATTAGATTGCATGAGTCTAATACTTCCTGAGGCTGAGCTTTTATCCATTTTCCTTTTTTTAAAAAGAGAGTGAGTAAAACTTACCTCTTCATACTATCTTCGTGAACATTTTGCCTGTTTTGAATTTTTTTATCCATTCCCTACCTCAGCACAATTTTGAGGGCAGGTGTCCTTTACAGCCCTGAGTCCTTGTGAATGGTAAGTGACCATTAGCTGGGGGTTAAAAGCTGCTCTTGCGGGAATCGGCCACAAGGCGGCAGCATTTCTCCTTTACCAAATCTGGTTACTAGGGCAACAGAGCCTTACTGGAAGTGGTGTTCTAGGTTGTAAATTAGAATGGAATGTGCGAGGAAAAAGCCCTTTAAGTTTATGTCTCCTTACTTCTCGTTGGTATTTTTAACTTAATTTTTATTTTTTCTCACAGCAAACTTGATTACAATGTTTTGTTTGTTCTAGGTGTGCAAGATGTGGTTCTTTCACACATATACATATATCTATTCTTCTTCGGATCCTTTTCCCATGTAGGTTATGACACAATGTTGAGTAGTCTTCTCTTGGTATTGCGTAGGTCTTTGGTGATTCTATATTTCACATGTGTTTGTGTCTCTCTGTTAACCTCAATATGGTAATGTATCCAATCCTCACACCTGTCCATTTGGTGAACCATAAGTTTTTTAATGAATCTATGAAAGTGTTTCTCTGTGGAAATATCTTTGTTTGTATCATTTTTTAGGTAACACCTATATGTGATACGATAGGATATGTGTTTTTCGCTTTCTCACTTACTCCAAGTTGCGTGATTACTTCTAGACTCATCTGTGGTGCTGGAAATGGCATCGTTTCATTTTTTTCACTAGCTCATATTCCATCTGTACAGGTAGCAGTTCTTCTTTGTCCACCCATCTGTCGGTGGACTTTTTGGTTACTTCCATATCTTGGCTACTGTAATACTATGCAATGCAGATTTGCGTGCCTGTGTCCTTCCAATTCTGTCTTCTTAGTTTATAGGTCCAGGAATAGGTCTGCTGGAACATATGGTAGCTCAATGTTTACCTTTTAAAGGCACCTCTATTCTGTTCTCCTTAGTGGCTCTTTCCAGGTTACGTCCCACTTAAAGTGGAGGGTATGTATTTCTTCCCAGCTCCTTCAGGATTTATTCTTTGTAGTTTTTGCTGATGGTTATTCTGAGTGGTGTGAGCTGATACCTCTTTGTGGTTGAATTTGCATGTGTCTCATAATGCGTTGAAATTGATCTTTAAGACATGTCCTTTTTATTTTTCCAGCTGTGATTAGAGCTTATTTCTTCAAAGTGTTTTCTTAAAGTATGTGTCACCATTTGAAATATTTTGGCCATTATCTCCCTCAAGACATTTTGAGGGCAGGTTTCATTTACAGCCCTGCAGTACTTGTTCATATGAAGTGACCATTAGCTCAGGCTTTAAACCTGCTTTTGCAGGTAACGGCCAGAGAGCGGCAGCCTTTCTACGTTCCCCTTGCTGGTACTAGGGAAACAGACCTACCGGCCAGTGGTGTTCTTCGGTTATAAGTTAGAGTGCCATGTGCCCGGATAAACCCACAAATGTTGATGTCTCCTTGCTTTTGTTTGTTTTTAAATTTCATTTATATTTATTATTAGAGTAATATTCCATTGTGTACGTGGACCACTTCTTCTTGGTGCATTCCTCGGTTGATGGACATTTTCATTGCTTCCAAGTGCTGGCTATGGTAAATCTTGCTGGCGTACAGGTTTGCCAGCCTGTGACTTTTTGATTCTCATTTTCTCAGGTGATAGGCCAAGCAGTGGTTGTGATTGATTGACTGGTAGCTCAATGTTTCCCTTTTCAAAGCACCTACACTGTGTTTTCATTAGTGGCTCTTTACATGCCCCCCCTTACAACCGAGGGTACGCATTTCTCCACACTCCCTTCACCGTTTATTTTTTGCAGCATTTTTCCTAATGGCCATTCTGACTGCTGTGAGCTGATAGGTTTTTGTAATATGGGTATGCCTGTCATTAAATTTTTTAAAATTCATCATATTCCTACATCGTTCTCTTTTCTCTTAAAAGAAAAAACCGTGAGTACAATGTAGCTCTTGAAATTGTCTTCTTCGAAGGTTGCCCTCTTTTGAATTTTTTGGTCGATTTTGGACCCCAGAAATTTTGTGGAGGGCAGGTGTCATTTACAGAACTGCAAGTTGGTGAAAATTTAGTGACCTTTCGCAGTGGGTTCAAACCTGCTGTTGTGGGAAACGGCCACAAGGAGGTAGCATTTCTCCATTCCCCAATCTGGGTACTAGGGCAGCAGAGCCTTTCTGGAAGTCATTGTCCTAGGTTGTAAATTAGAATGGAATTTGCCAGGAGAAATCCCCATAAGTTTATGTCTCATTACTTCTTCTTGGTTTTTAAAAGTTTTTTAATCTGGGTAAAGTTTAGAATATTGTTTATCCTAGGTGTACACAATCTGGTTCATTTGTACATTATGTATGTCTATTAATGTACAGATCCTCTTCCCATGTAAAATATTACAGTGTTCCGTCAACCTCCCTTGCTATATGTTCGGTCTTTTTGATACATGTACAAAATATGTATTTGTATATGTATAGTAACACTAATCTTCATTTCTCAATTTCCCCCCTCCTTTCCTTTCAGATGAGCATAGTTTGTTTTCTCAGCCTGTGAGTGTCTTTCTCTTTGGAAATACGTTCATCTGTGCCAGTTATTAGATAATGCCATAAGTGATAATATAGGATATAGGTGTTTTGCTTTCCGACCTACTTCATGTTTTGTGATTATCTCCAGGCTCATCTATGGTGCCTCAAAGAGCAGTGCTTCAATGTTTTCCATGGCTAATATTCCATGTGTACATGGACCACTTCTTCTTGGTGCATTCCTCTGTTGATGGACATTTTCGTTGCTTCCAAGTGTTGCCTATGGTAAATATTGCTGGAGTGCAGGATTGCCAGCCTGTGATTTTTGATTTTCCTTTTCTCAGGGGATAGACCCAGCAGTGGGTATGATTGATTGACTGGTATGGTAGCTCAACGTTTACCTTTTCAAGGCACCTCAATTGTGCTTTCATTAGTGGCTCTTACCACGTCCCCCTTAGAATCGAGGGTACGCATTTCTCCACAATCACGTCAGCATTTCTAGTTTGCAGCATTTTTGTTGATGGCCATTCTGACTGGTGTGAGCTGACAGGTTTTTGTAATTTGGGTTTACATGTCTGTAAAAATTCCTACAATTCATCATTTTTCCACGCCTTTTACTTTTCTGTTAAAAGAAAAAAGAAAGAAAGTGTGAGTGTAATATACCTCTTCAAATTTTCTTTTTGGAAGGTTGCACTCTAGAATTTTTTGGTCGATTTTCGACCTCAGTATTTTTTGGAGGGCCGGTGTCATTTACAGACCTGCAATTGGTGAATAATTAGTGACCTTTTGCAGTGGGTTCAAAGCTGCTGTTGTGGGAAACGGCCACAAGGATGCAGCATTTCTCGATTCCCAAATCTGGGTACTAGGGCAGCAGAGCCGTTCTGGAAGTTGTCTGCCTAGGTTTTCAATTTGGATGGAATGTGCCAGGAAAACCCCCCATAAGTTTATGTCTCATTACTCCTAGTTCGTTGTTTTAATTTTTTCAATTGGGGTAATGGTTAGAATGTTGCTTGTCCAAGGTGTACACTCTCTGGTTCATCTACATATCATATATACCTATTTATGTAGAGATCCTCTTCCCGTGTAAATTATTACAGAGTGTTCCGTAATCCTTCCTTGCTATATGGTCGGTCTTTTTGATATATGTATATAATATGTATTTGTATACATATGGTAACGCTAATCTTCATGTATCCATTCCCCCCACCTTTCCTTTTAGATAAGCATAGTTTTTTTTTTTAATAAGTCTGTGATTGCCTTTCTCTGTGGAAATATGTTCATTTGTGTCAGTTATTAGATAACGCCTATAAGTGATATCATAGGTTATAGGACTTTTCCTTTCCGACTTACCTCATGTTCTGTGATTATCTCCAAGATCATCTATGGTGCCTCAAAGAGCAGTGTTTCATTGTTTTCCATGGCTAGTATTCATTGTGTACATGGACCACTTCTTCTTTATCCTTTCGTCTGTTGATGGACATTTTGGTTGCTTCACTGTCTTGTCTATTGTGAATAAGGCTGCAGTGCAGCTTTTGCAGCCCGGGTCTTCTTCATTCTGGTCTTCTCAGGTGAGAGGCCCTTTGGTGCGCCTGCTGGATTGAATGGTACCTCAATTTTTCTTTTCAACGCAGCTTCTTTCTGTTCTCATTATTAGCGTTTAACCCTTTTACATCTCACCAGCAGCTAGAGGGTACACAGTTCTCTTAAACCTCTTCAGCATTTATTGTTTGTAGACTTTTTGCCAATGGTCAGTCGACTGGTGTGAGTTGAAAACTTTTTGTAGATTAGATTGCATGAGTCTAATACTTCCTGAGGCTGAGCTTTTATCCATTTTCCTTTTTTTAAAAAGAGAGTGAGTAAAACTTACCTCTTCATACTATCTTCGTGAACATTTTGCCTGTTTTGAATTTTTTTATCCATTCCCTACCTCAGCACAATTTTGAGGGCAGGTGTCCTTTACAGCCCTGAGTCCTTGTGAATGGTAAGTGACCATTAGCTGGGGGTTAAAAGCTGCTCTTGCGGGAATCGGCCACAAGGCGGCAGCATTTCTCCTTTACCAAATCTGGTTACTAGGGCAACAGAGCCTTACTGGAAGTGGTGTTCTAGGTTGTAAATTAGAATGGAATGTGCGAGGAAAAAGCCCTTTAAGTTTATGTCTCCTTACTTCTCGTTGGTATTTTTAACTTAATTTTTATTTTTTCTCACAGCAAACTTGATTACAATGTTTTGTTTGTTCTAGGTGTGCAAGATGTGGTTCTTTCACACATATACATATATCTATTCTTCTTCGGATCCTTTTCCCATGTAGGTTATGACACAATGTTGAGTAGTCTTCTCTTGGTATTGCGTAGGTCTTTGGTGATTCTATATTTCACATGTGTTTGTGTCTCTCTGTTAACCTCAATATGGTAATGTATCCAATCCTCACACCTGTCCATTTGGTGAACCATAAGTTTTTTAATGAATCTATGAAAGTGTTTCTCTGTGGAAATATCTTTGTTTGTATCATTTTTTAGGTAACACCTATATGTGATACGATAGGATATGTGTTTTTCGCTTTCTCACTTACTCCAAGTTGCGTGATTACTTCTAGACTCATCTGTGGTGCTGGAAATGGCATCGTTTCATTTTTTTCACTAGCTCATATTCCATCTGTACAGGTAGCAGTTCTTCTTTGTCCACCCATCTGTCGGTGGACTTTTTGGTTACTTCCATATCTTGGCTACTGTAATACTATGCAATGCAGATTTGCGTGCCTGTGTCCTTCCAATTCTGTCTTCTTAGTTTATAGGTCCAGGAATAGGTCTGCTGGAACATATGGTAGCTCAATGTTTACCTTTTAAAGGCACCTCTATTCTGTTCTCCTTAGTGGCTCTTTCCAGGTTACGTCCCACTTAAAGTGGAGGGTATGTATTTCTTCCCAGCTCCTTCAGGATTTATTCTTTGTAGTTTTTGCTGATGGTTATTCTGAGTGGTGTGAGCTGATACCTCTTTGTGGTTGAATTTGCATGTGTCTCATAATGCGTTGAAATTGATCTTTAAGACATGTCCTTTTTATTTTTCCAGCTGTGATTAGAGCTTATTTCTTCAAAGTGTTTTCTTAAAGTATGTGTCACCATTTGAAATATTTTGGCCATTATCTCCCTCAAGACATTTTGAGGGCAGGTTTCATTTACAGCCCTGCAGTACTTGTTCATATGAAGTGACCATTAGCTCAGGCTTTAAACCTGCTTTTGCAGGTAACGGCCAGAGAGCGGCAGCCTTTCTACGTTCCCCTTGCTGGTACTAGGGAAACAGACCTACCGGCCAGTGGTGTTCTTCGGTTATAAGTTAGAGTGCCATGTGCCCGGATAAACCCACAAATGTTGACGTCTCCTTGCTTTTGTTTGTTTTTAAATTTCATTTATATTTATTATTAGAGTAATATTCCATTGTGTACGTGGACCACTTCTTCTTGGTGCATTCCTCGGTTGATGGACATTTTCATTGCTTCCAAGTGCTGGCTATGGTAAATCTTGCTGGCGTACAGGTTTGCCAGCCTGTGACTTTTTGATTCTCATTTTCTCAGGTGATAGGCCAAGCAGTGGTTGTGATTGATTGACTGGTAGCTCAATGTTTCCCTTTTCAAAGCACCTACACTGTGTTTTCATTAGTGGCTCTTTACATGCCCCCCCTTACAACCGAGGGTACGCATTTCTCCACACTCCCTTCACCGTTTATTTTTTGCAGCATTTTTCCTAATGGCCATTCTGACTGCTGTGAGCTGATAGGTTTTTGTAATATGGGTATGCCTGTCATTAAATTTTTTAAAATTCATCATATTCCTACATCGTTCTCTTTTCTCTTAAAAGAAAAAACCGTGAGTACAATGTAGCTCTTGAAATTGTCTTCTTCGAAGGTTGCCCTCTTTTGAATTTTTTGGTCGATTTTGGACCCCAGAAATTTTCTCGAGGGCAGGTGTCATTTACAGAACTGCAAGTTGGTGAAAATTTAGTGACCTTTCGCAGTGGGTTCAAACCTGCTGTTGTGGGAAACGGCCACAAGGAGGTAGCATTTCTCCATTCCCCAATCTGGGTACTAGGGCAGCAGAGCCTTTCTGGAAGTCATTGTCCTAGGTTGTAAATTAGAATGGAATTTGCCAGGAGAAATCCCCATAAGTTTATGTCTCATTACTTCTTCTTGGTTTTTAAAAGTTTTTTAATCTGGGTAAAGTTTAGAATATTGTTTATCCTAGGTGTACACAATCTGGTTCATTTGTACATTATGTATGTCTATTAATGTACAGATCCTCTTCCCATGTAAAATATTACAGTGTTCCGTCAACCTCCCTTGCTATATGTTCGGTCTTTTTGATACATGTACAAAATATGTATTTGTATATGTATAGGAACACTAATCTTCATTTCTCAATTTCCCCCCTCCTTTCCTTTCAGATGAGCATAGTTTGTTTTCTCAGCCTGTGAGTGTCTTTCTCTTTGGAAATACGTTCATCTGTGCCAGTTATTAGATAATGCCATAAGTGATAATATAGGATATAGGTGTTTTGCTTTCCGACCTACTTCATGTTTTGTGATTATCTCCAGGCTCATCTATGGTGCCTCAAAGAGCAGTGCTTCAATGTTTTCCATGGCTAATATTCCATGTGTACATGGGCCACTTCTTCTTGGTGCATTCCTCTGTTGATGGACATTTTCGTTGCTTCCAAGTGTTGCCTATGGTAAATATTGCTGGAGTGCAGGATTGCCAGCCTGTGATTTTTGATTTTCCTTTTCTCAGGGGATAGACCCAGCAGTGGGTATGATTGATTGACTGGTATGGTAGCTCAACGTTTACCTTTTCAAGGCACCTCAATTGTGCTTTCATTAGTGGCTCTTACCACGTGCCCCTTAGAATCGAGGGTACGCATTTCTCCACAATCACGTCAGCATTTCTAGTTTGCAGCATTTTTGTTGATGGCCATTCTGACTGGTGTGAGCTGACAGGTTTTTGTAATTTGGGTTTACATGTCTGTAAAAATTCCTACAATTCATCATTTTTCCACGCCTTTTACTTTTCTGTTAAAAGAAAAAAGAAAGAAAGTGTGAGTGTAATATACCTCTTCAAATTTTCTTTTTGGAAGGTTGCACTCTAGAATTTTTTGGTCGATTTTCGACCTCAGTATTTTTTGGAGGGCCGGTGTCATTTACAGACCTGCAATTGGTGAATAATTAGTGACCTTTTGCAGTGGGTTCAAAGCTGCTGTTGTGGGAAACGGCCACAAGGATGCAGCATTTCTCGATTCCCAAATCTGGGTACTAGGGCAGCAGAGCCGTTCTGGAAGTTGTCTGCCTAGGTTTTCAATTTGGATGGAATGTGCCAGGAAAACCCCCCATAAGTTTATGTCTCATTACTCCTAGTTCGTTGTTTTAATTTTTTCAATTGGGGTAATGGTTAGAATGTTGCTTGTCCAAGGTGTACACTCTCTGGTTCATCTACATATCATATATACCTATTTATGTAGAGATCCTCTTCCCGTGTAAATTATTACAGAGTGTTCCGTAATCCTTCCTTGCTATATGGTCGGTCTTTTTGATATATGTATATAATATGTATTTGTATACATATGGTAACGCTAATCTTCATGTATCCATTCCCCCCACCTTTCCTTTTAGATAAGCATAGTTTTTTTTTTTTAATAAGTCTGTGATTGCCTTTCTCTGTGGAAATATGTTCATTTGTGTCAGTTATTAGATAACGCCTATAAGTGATATCATAGGTTATAGGACTTTTCCTTTCCGACTTACCTCATGTTCTGTGATTATCTCCAAGATCATCTATGGTGCCTCAAAGAGCAGTGTTTCATTGTTTTCCATGGCTAGTATTCATTGTGTACATGGACCACTTCTTCTTTATCCTTTCATCTGTTGATGGACATTTTGGTTGCTTCACTGTCTTGTCTATTGTGAATAAGGCTGCAGTGCAGCTTTTGCAGCCCGGGTCTTCTTCATTCTGGTCTTCTCAGGTGAGAGGCCCTTTGGTGCGCCTGCTGGATTGAATGGTACCTCAATTTTTCTTTTCAACGCAGCTTCTTTCTGTTCTCATTATTAGCGTTTAACCCTTTTACATCTCACCAGCAGCTAGAGGGTACACAGTTCTCTTAAACCTCTTCAGCATTTATTGTTTGTAGACTTTTTGCCAATGGTCAGTCGACTGGTGTGAGTTGAAAACTTTTTGTAGATTAGATTGCATGAGTCTAATACTTCCTGAGGCTGAGCTTTTATCCATTTTCCTTTTTTTAAAAAGAGAGTGAGTAAAACTTACCTCTTCATACTATCTTCGTGAACATTTTGCCTGTTTTGAATTTTTTTATCCATTCCCTACCTCAGCACAATTTTGAGGGCAGGTGTCCTTTACAGCCCTGAGTCCTTGTGAATGGTAAGTGACCATTAGCTGGGGGTTAAAAGCTGCTCTTGCGGGAATCGGCCACAAGGCGGCAGCATTTCTCCTTTACCAAATCTGGTTACTAGGGCAACAGAGCCTTACTGGAAGTGGTGTTCTAGGTTGTAAATTAGAATGGAATGTGCGAGGAAAAAGCCCTTTAAGTTTATGTCTCCTTACTTCTCGTTGGTATTTTTAACTTAATTTTTATTTTTTCTCACAGCAAACTTGATTACAATGTTTTGTTTGTTCTAGGTGTGCAAGATGTGGTTCTTTCACACATATACATATATCTATTCTTCTTCGGATCCTTTTCCCATGTAGGTTATGACACAATGTTGAGTAGTCTTCTCTTGGTATTGCGTAGGTCTTTGGTGATTCTATATTTCACATGTGTTTGTGTCTCTCTGTTAACCTCAATATGGTAATGTATCCAATCCTCACACCTGTCCATTTGGTGAACCATAAGTTTTTTAATGAATCTATGAAAGTGTTTCTCTGTGGAAATATCTTTGTTTGTATCATTTTTTAGGTAACACCTATATGTGATACGATAGGATATGTGTTTTTCGCTTTCTCACTTACTCCAAGTTGCGTGATTACTTCTAGACTCATCTGTGGTGCTGGAAATGGCATCGTTTCATTTTTTTCACTAGCTCATATTCCATCTGTACAGGTAGCAGTTCTTCTTTGTCCACCCATCTGTCGGTGGACTTTTTGGTTACTTCCATATCTTGGCTACTGTAATACTATGCAATGCAGATTTGCGTGCCTGTGTCCTTCCAATTCTGTCTTCTTAGTTTATAGGTCCAGGAATAGGTCTGCTGGAACATATGGTAGCTCAATGTTTACCTTTTAAAGGCACCTCTATTCTGTTCTCCTTAGTGGCTCTTTCCAGGTTACGTCCCACTTAAAGTGGAGGGTATGTATTTCTTCCCAGCTCCTTCAGGATTTATTCTTTGTAGTTTTTGCTGATGGTTATTCTGAGTGGTGTGAGCTGATACCTCTTTGTGGTTGAATTTGCATGTGTCTCATAATGCGTTGAAATTGATCTTTAAGACATGTCCTTTTTATTTTTCCAGCTGTGATTAGAGCTTATTTCTTCAAAGTGTTTTCTTAAAGTATGTGTCACCATTTGAAATATTTTGGCCATTATCTCCCTCAAGACATTTTGAGGGCAGGTTTCATTTACAGCCCTGCAGTACTTGTTCATATGAAGTGACCATTAGCTCAGGCTTTAAACCTGCTTTTGCAGGTAACGGCCAGAGAGCGGCAGCCTTTCTACGTTCCCCTTGCTGGTACTAGGGAAACAGACCTACCGGCCAGTGGTGTTCTTCGGTTATAAGTTAGAGTGCCATGTGCCCGGATAAACCCACAAATGTTGATGTCTCCTTGCTTTTGTTTGTTTTTAAATTTCATTTATATTTATTATTAGAGTAATATTCCATTGTGTACGTGGACCACTTCTTCTTGGTGCATTCCTCGGTTGATGGACATTTTCATTGCTTCCAAGTGCTGGCTATGGTAAATCTTGCTGGCGTACAGGTTTGCCAGCCTGTGACTTTTTGATTCTCATTTTCTCAGGTGATAGGCCAAGCAGTGGTTGTGATTGATTGACTGGTAGCTCAATGTTTCCCTTTTCAAAGCACCTACACTGTGTTTTCATTAGTGGCTCTTTACATGCCCCCCCTTACAACCGAGGGTACGCATTTCTCCACACTCCCTTCACCGTTTATTTTTTGCAGCATTTTTCCTAATGGCCATTCTGACTGCTGTGAGCTGATAGGTTTTTGTAATATGGGTATGCCTGTCATTAAATTTTTTAAAATTCATCATATTCCTACATCGTTCTCTTTTCTCTTAAAAGAAAAAACCGTGAGTACAATGTAGCTCTTGAAATTGTCTTCTTCGAAGGTTGCCCTCTTTTGAATTTTTTGGTCGATTTTGGACCCCAGAAATTTTGTGGAGGGCAGGTGTCATTTACAGAACTGCAAGTTGGTGAAAATTTAGTGACCTTTCGCAGTGGGTTCAAACCTGCTGTTGTGGGAAACGGCCACAAGGAGGTAGCATTTCTCCATTCCCCAATCTGGGTACTAGGGCAGCAGAGCCTTTCTGGAAGTCATTGTCCTAGGTTGTAAATTAGAATGGAATTTGCCAGGAGAAATCCCCATAAGTTTATGTCTCATTACTTCTTCTTGGTTTTTAAAAGTTTTTTAATCTGGGTAAAGTTTAGAATATTGTTTATCCTAGGTGTACACAATCTGGTTCATTTGTACATTATGTATGTCTATTAATGTACAGATCCTCTTCCCATGTAAAATATTACAGTGTTCCGTCAACCTCCCTTGCTATATGTTCGGTCTTTTTGATACATGTACAAAATATGTATTTGTATATGTATAGTAACACTAATCTTCATTTCTCAATTTCCCCCCTCCTTTCCTTTCAGATGAGCATAGTTTGTTTTCTCAGCCTGTGAGTGTCTTTCTCTTTGGAAATACGTTCATCTGTGCCAGTTATTAGATAATGCCATAAGTGATAATATAGGATATAGGTGTTTTGCTTTCCGACCTACTTCATGTTTTGTGATTATCTCCAGGCTCATCTATGGTGCCTCAAAGAGCAGTGCTTCAATGTTTTCCATGGCTAATATTCCATGTGTACATGGACCACTTCTTCTTGGTGCATTCCTCTGTTGATGGACATTTTCGTTGCTTCCAAGTGTTGCCTATGGTAAATATTGCTGGAGTGCAGGATTGCCAGCCTGTGATTTTTGATTTTCCTTTTCTCAGGGGATAGACCCAGCAGTGGGTATGATTGATTGACTGGTATGGTAGCTCAACGTTTACCTTTTCAAGGCACCTCAATTGTGCTTTCATTAGTGGCTCTTACCACGTCCCCCTTAGAATCGAGGGTACGCATTTCTCCACAATCACGTCAGCATTTCTAGTTTGCAGCATTTTTGTTGATGGCCATTCTGACTGGTGTGAGCTGACAGGTTTTTGTAATTTGGGTTTACATGTCTGTAAAAATTCCTACAATTCATCATTTTTCCACGCCTTTTACTTTTCTGTTAAAAGAAAAAAGAAAGAAAGTGTGAGTGTAATATACCTCTTCAAATTTTCTTTTTGGAAGGTTGCACTCTAGAATTTTTTGGTCGATTTTCGACCTCAGTATTTTTTGGAGGGCCGGTGTCATTTACAGACCTGCAATTGGTGAATAATTAGTGACCTTTTGCAGTGGGTTCAAAGCTGCTGTTGTGGGAAACGGCCACAAGGATGCAGCATTTCTCGATTCCCAAATCTGGGTACTAGGGCAGCAGAGCCGTTCTGGAAGTTGTCTGCCTAGGTTTTCAATTTGGATGGAATGTGCCAGGAAAACCCCCCATAAGTTTATGTCTCATTACTCCTAGTTCGTTGTTTTAATTTTTTCAATTGGGGTAATGGTTAGAATGTTGCTTGTCCAAGGTGTACACTCTCTGGTTCATCTACATATCATATATACCTATTTATGTAGAGATCCTCTTCCCGTGTAAATTATTACAGAGTGTTCCGTAATCCTTCCTTGCTATATGGTCGGTCTTTTTGATATATGTATATAATATGTATTTGTATACATATGGTAACGCTAATCTTCATGTATCCATTCCCCCCACCTTTCCTTTTAGATAAGCATAGTTTTTTTTTTTAATAAGTCTGTGATTGCCTTTCTCTGTGGAAATATGTTCATTTGTGTCAGTTATTAGATAACGCCTATAAGTGATATCATAGGTTATAGGACTTTTCCTTTCCGACTTACCTCATGTTCTGTGATTATCTCCAAGATCATCTATGGTGCCTCAAAGAGCAGTGTTTCATTGTTTTCCATGGCTAGTATTCATTGTGTACATGGACCACTTCTTCTTTATCCTTTCGTCTGTTGATGGACATTTTGGTTGCTTCACTGTCTTGTCTATTGTGAATAAGGCTGCAGTGCAGCTTTTGCAGCCCGGGTCTTCTTCATTCTGGTCTTCTCAGGTGAGAGGCCCTTTGGTGCGCCTGCTGGATTGAATGGTACCTCAATTTTTCTTTTCAACGCAGCTTCTTTCTGTTCTCATTATTAGCGTTTAACCCTTTTACATCTCACCAGCAGCTAGAGGGTACACAGTTCTCTTAAACCTCTTCAGCATTTATTGTTTGTAGACTTTTTGCCAATGGTCAGTCGACTGGTGTGAGTTGAAAACTTTTTGTAGATTAGATTGCATGAGTCTAATACTTCCTGAGGCTGAGCTTTTATCCATTTTCCTTTTTTTAAAAAGAGAGTGAGTAAAACTTACCTCTTCATACTATCTTCGTGAACATTTTGCCTGTTTTGAATTTTTTTATCCATTCCCTACCTCAGCACAATTTTGAGGGCAGGTGTCCTTTACAGCCCTGAGTCCTTGTGAATGGTAAGTGACCATTAGCTGGGGGTTAAAAGCTGCTCTTGCGGGAATCGGCCACAAGGCGGCAGCATTTCTCCTTTACCAAATCTGGTTACTAGGGCAACAGAGCCTTACTGGAAGTGGTGTTCTAGGTTGTAAATTAGAATGGAATGTGCGAGGAAAAAGCCCTTTAAGTTTATGTCTCCTTACTTCTCGTTGGTATTTTTAACTTAATTTTTATTTTTTCTCACAGCAAACTTGATTACAATGTTTTGTTTGTTCTAGGTGTGCAAGATGTGGTTCTTTCACACATATACATATATCTATTCTTCTTCGGATCCTTTTCCCATGTAGGTTATGACACAATGTTGAGTAGTCTTCTCTTGGTATTGCGTAGGTCTTTGGTGATTCTATATTTCACATGTGTTTGTGTCTCTCTGTTAACCTCAATATGGTAATGTATCCAATCCTCACACCTGTCCATTTGGTGAACCATAAGTTTTTTAATGAATCTATGAAAGTGTTTCTCTGTGGAAATATCTTTGTTTGTATCATTTTTTAGGTAACACCTATATGTGATACGATAGGATATGTGTTTTTCGCTTTCTCACTTACTCCAAGTTGCGTGATTACTTCTAGACTCATCTGTGGTGCTGGAAATGGCATCGTTTCATTTTTTTCACTAGCTCATATTCCATCTGTACAGGTAGCAGTTCTTCTTTGTCCACCCATCTGTCGGTGGACTTTTTGGTTACTTCCATATCTTGGCTACTGTAATACTATGCAATGCAGATTTGCGTGCCTGTGTCCTTCCAATTCTGTCTTCTTAGTTTATAGGTCCAGGAATAGGTCTGCTGGAACATATGGTAGCTCAATGTTTACCTTTTAAAGGCACCTCTATTCTGTTCTCCTTAGTGGCTCTTTCCAGGTTACGTCCCACTTAAAGTGGAGGGTATGTATTTCTTCCCAGCTCCTTCAGGATTTATTCTTTGTAGTTTTTGCTGATGGTTATTCTGAGTGGTGTGAGCTGATACCTCTTTGTGGTTGAATTTGCATGTGTCTCATAATGCGTTGAAATTGATCTTTAAGACATGTCCTTTTTATTTTTCCAGCTGTGATTAGAGCTTATTTCTTCAAAGTGTTTTCTTAAAGTATGTGTCACCATTTGAAATATTTTGGCCATTATCTCCCTCAAGACATTTTGAGGGCAGGTTTCATTTACAGCCCTGCAGTACTTGTTCATATGAAGTGACCATTAGCTCAGGCTTTAAACCTGCTTTTGCAGGTAACGGCCAGAGAGCGGCAGCCTTTCTACGTTCCCCTTGCTGGTACTAGGGAAACAGACCTACCGGCCAGTGGTGTTCTTCGGTTATAAGTTAGAGTGCCATGTGCCCGGATAAACCCACAAATGTTGACGTCTCCTTGCTTTTGTTTGTTTTTAAATTTCATTTATATTTATTATTAGAGTAATATTCCATTGTGTACGTGGACCACTTCTTCTTGGTGCATTCCTCGGTTGATGGACATTTTCATTGCTTCCAAGTGCTGGCTATGGTAAATCTTGCTGGCGTACAGGTTTGCCAGCCTGTGACTTTTTGATTCTCATTTTCTCAGGTGATAGGCCAAGCAGTGGTTGTGATTGATTGACTGGTAGCTCAATGTTTCCCTTTTCAAAGCACCTACACTGTGTTTTCATTAGTGGCTCTTTACATGCCCCCCCTTACAACCGAGGGTACGCATTTCTCCACACTCCCTTCACCGTTTATTTTTTGCAGCATTTTTCCTAATGGCCATTCTGACTGCTGTGAGCTGATAGGTTTTTGTAATATGGGTATGCCTGTCATTAAATTTTTTAAAATTCATCATATTCCTACATCGTTCTCTTTTCTCTTAAAAGAAAAAACCGTGAGTACAATGTAGCTCTTGAAATTGTCTTCTTCGAAGGTTGCCCTCTTTTGAATTTTTTGGTCGATTTTGGACCCCAGAAATTTTCTCGAGGGCAGGTGTCATTTACAGAACTGCAAGTTGGTGAAAATTTAGTGACCTTTCGCAGTGGGTTCAAACCTGCTGTTGTGGGAAACGGCCACAAGGAGGTAGCATTTCTCCATTCCCCAATCTGGGTACTAGGGCAGCAGAGCCTTTCTGGAAGTCATTGTCCTAGGTTGTAAATTAGAATGGAATTTGCCAGGAGAAATCCCCATAAGTTTATGTCTCATTACTTCTTCTTGGTTTTTAAAAGTTTTTTAATCTGGGTAAAGTTTAGAATATTGTTTATCCTAGGTGTACACAATCTGGTTCATTTGTACATTATGTATGTCTATTAATGTACAGATCCTCTTCCCATGTAAAATATTACAGTGTTCCGTCAACCTCCCTTGCTATATGTTCGGTCTTTTTGATACATGTACAAAATATGTATTTGTATATGTATAGGAACACTAATCTTCATTTCTCAATTTCCCCCCTCCTTTCCTTTCAGATGAGCATAGTTTGTTTTCTCAGCCTGTGAGTGTCTTTCTCTTTGGAAATACGTTCATCTGTGCCAGTTATTAGATAATGCCATAAGTGATAATATAGGATATAGGTGTTTTGCTTTCCGACCTACTTCATGTTTTGTGATTATCTCCAGGCTCATCTATGGTGCCTCAAAGAGCAGTGCTTCAATGTTTTCCATGGCTAATATTCCATGTGTACATGGGCCACTTCTTCTTGGTGCATTCCTCTGTTGATGGACATTTTCGTTGCTTCCAAGTGTTGCCTATGGTAAATATTGCTGGAGTGCAGGATTGCCAGCCTGTGATTTTTGATTTTCCTTTTCTCAGGGGATAGACCCAGCAGTGGGTATGATTGATTGACTGGTATGGTAGCTCAACGTTTACCTTTTCAAGGCACCTCAATTGTGCTTTCATTAGTGGCTCTTACCACGTGCCCCTTAGAATCGAGGGTACGCATTTCTCCACAATCACGTCAGCATTTCTAGTTTGCAGCATTTTTGTTGATGGCCATTCTGACTGGTGTGAGCTGACAGGTTTTTGTAATTTGGGTTTACATGTCTGTAAAAATTCCTACAATTCATCATTTTTCCACGCCTTTTACTTTTCTGTTAAAAGAAAAAAGAAAGAAAGTGTGAGTGTAATATACCTCTTCAAATTTTCTTTTTGGAAGGTTGCACTCTAGAATTTTTTGGTCGATTTTCGACCTCAGTATTTTTTGGAGGGCCGGTGTCATTTACAGACCTGCAATTGGTGAATAATTAGTGACCTTTTGCAGTGGGTTCAAAGCTGCTGTTGTGGGAAACGGCCACAAGGATGCAGCATTTCTCGATTCCCAAATCTGGGTACTAGGGCAGCAGAGCCGTTCTGGAAGTTGTCTGCCTAGGTTTTCAATTTGGATGGAATGTGCCAGGAAAACCCCCCATAAGTTTATGTCTCATTACTCCTAGTTCGTTGTTTTAATTTTTTCAATTGGGGTAATGGTTAGAATGTTGCTTGTCCAAGGTGTACACTCTCTGGTTCATCTACATATCATATATACCTATTTATGTAGAGATCCTCTTCCCGTGTAAATTATTACAGAGTGTTCCGTAATCCTTCCTTGCTATATGGTCGGTCTTTTTGATATATGTATATAATATGTATTTGTATACATATGGTAACGCTAATCTTCATGTATCCATTCCCCCCACCTTTCCTTTTAGATAAGCATAGTTTTTTTTTTTTAATAAGTCTGTGATTGCCTTTCTCTGTGGAAATATGTTCATTTGTGTCAGTTATTAGATAACGCCTATAAGTGATATCATAGGTTATAGGACTTTTCCTTTCCGACTTACCTCATGTTCTGTGATTATCTCCAAGATCATCTATGGTGCCTCAAAGAGCAGTGTTTCATTGTTTTCCATGGCTAGTATTCATTGTGTACATGGACCACTTCTTCTTTATCCTTTCATCTGTTGATGGACATTTTGGTTGCTTCACTGTCTTGTCTATTGTGAATAAGGCTGCAGTGCAGCTTTTGCAGCCCGGGTCTTCTTCATTCTGGTCTTCTCAGGTGAGAGGCCCTTTGGTGCGCCTGCTGGATTGAATGGTACCTCAATTTTTCTTTTCAACGCAGCTTCTTTCTGTTCTCATTATTAGCGTTTAACCCTTTTACATCTCACCAGCAGCTAGAGGGTACACAGTTCTCTTAAACCTCTTCAGCATTTATTGTTTGTAGACTTTTTGCCAATGGTCAGTCGACTGGTGTGAGTTGAAAACTTTTTGTAGATTAGATTGCATGAGTCTAATACTTCCTGAGGCTGAGCTTTTATCCATTTTCCTTTTTTTAAAAAGAGAGTGAGTAAAACTTACCTCTTCATACTATCTTCGTGAACATTTTGCCTGTTTTGAATTTTTTTATCCATTCCCTACCTCAGCACAATTTTGAGGGCAGGTGTCCTTTACAGCCCTGAGTCCTTGTGAATGGTAAGTGACCATTAGCTGGGGGTTAAAAGCTGCTCTTGCGGGAATCGGCCACAAGGCGGCAGCATTTCTCCTTTACCAAATCTGGTTACTAGGGCAACAGAGCCTTACTGGAAGTGGTGTTCTAGGTTGTAAATTAGAATGGAATGTGCGAGGAAAAAGCCCTTTAAGTTTATGTCTCCTTACTTCTCGTTGGTATTTTTAACTTAATTTTTATTTTTTCTCACAGCAAACTTGATTACAATGTTTTGTTTGTTCTAGGTGTGCAAGATGTGGTTCTTTCACACATATACATATATCTATTCTTCTTCGGATCCTTTTCCCATGTAGGTTATGACACAATGTTGAGTAGTCTTCTCTTGGTATTGCGTAGGTCTTTGGTGATTCTATATTTCACATGTGTTTGTGTCTCTCTGTTAACCTCAATATGGTAATGTATCCAATCCTCACACCTGTCCATTTGGTGAACCATAAGTTTTTTAATGAATCTATGAAAGTGTTTCTCTGTGGAAATATCTTTGTTTGTATCATTTTTTAGGTAACACCTATATGTGATACGATAGGATATGTGTTTTTCGCTTTCTCACTTACTCCAAGTTGCGTGATTACTTCTAGACTCATCTGTGGTGCTGGAAATGGCATCGTTTCATTTTTTTCACTAGCTCATATTCCATCTGTACAGGTAGCAGTTCTTCTTTGTCCACCCATCTGTCGGTGGACTTTTTGGTTACTTCCATATCTTGGCTACTGTAATACTATGCAATGCAGATTTGCGTGCCTGTGTCCTTCCAATTCTGTCTTCTTAGTTTATAGGTCCAGGAATAGGTCTGCTGGAACATATGGTAGCTCAATGTTTACCTTTTAAAGGCACCTCTATTCTGTTCTCCTTAGTGGCTCTTTCCAGGTTACGTCCCACTTAAAGTGGAGGGTATGTATTTCTTCCCAGCTCCTTCAGGATTTATTCTTTGTAGTTTTTGCTGATGGTTATTCTGAGTGGTGTGAGCTGATACCTCTTTGTGGTTGAATTTGCATGTGTCTCATAATGCGTTGAAATTGATCTTTAAGACATGTCCTTTTTATTTTTCCAGCTGTGATTAGAGCTTATTTCTTCAAAGTGTTTTCTTAAAGTATGTGTCACCATTTGAAATATTTTGGCCATTATCTCCCTCAAGACATTTTGAGGGCAGGTTTCATTTACAGCCCTGCAGTACTTGTTCATATGAAGTGACCATTAGCTCAGGCTTTAAACCTGCTTTTGCAGGTAACGGCCAGAGAGCGGCAGCCTTTCTACGTTCCCCTTGCTGGTACTAGGGAAACAGACCTACCGGCCAGTGGTGTTCTTCGGTTATAAGTTAGAGTGCCATGTGCCCGGATAAACCCACAAATGTTGACGTCTCCTTGCTTTTGTTTGTTTTTAAATTTCATTTATATTTATTATTAGAGTAATATTCCATTGTGTACGTGGACCACTTCTTCTTGGTGCATTCCTCGGTTGATGGACATTTTCATTGCTTCCAAGTGCTGGCTATGGTAAATCTTGCTGGCGTACAGGTTTGCCAGCCTGTGACTTTTTGATTCTCATTTTCTCAGGTGATAGGCCAAGCAGTGGTTGTGATTGATTGACTGGTAGCTCAATGTTTCCCTTTTCAAAGCACCTACACTGTGTTTTCATTAGTGGCTCTTTACATGCCCCCCCTTACAACCGAGGGTACGCATTTCTCCACACTCCCTTCACCGTTTATTTTTTGCAGCATTTTTCCTAATGGCCATTCTGACTGCTGTGAGCTGATAGGTTTTTGTAATATGGGTATGCCTGTCATTAAATTTTTTAAAATTCATCATATTCCTACATCGTTCTCTTTTCTCTTAAAAGAAAAAACCGTGAGTACAATGTAGCTCTTGAAATTGTCTTCTTCGAAGGTTGCCCTCTTTTGAATTTTTTGGTCGATTTTGGACCCCAGAAATTTTCTCGAGGGCAGGTGTCATTTACAGAACTGCAAGTTGGTGAAAATTTAGTGACCTTTCGCAGTGGGTTCAAACCTGCTGTTGTGGGAAACGGCCACAAGGAGGTAGCATTTCTCCATTCCCCAATCTGGGTACTAGGGCAGCAGAGCCTTTCTGGAAGTCATTGTCCTAGGTTGTAAATTAGAATGGAATTTGCCAGGAGAAATCCCCATAAGTTTATGTCTCATTACTTCTTCTTGGTTTTTAAAAGTTTTTTAATCTGGGTAAAGTTTAGAATATTGTTTATCCTAGGTGTACACAATCTGGTTCATTTGTACATTATGTATGTCTATTAATGTACAGATCCTCTTCCCATGTAAAATATTACAGTGTTCCGTCAACCTCCCTTGCTATATGTTCGGTCTTTTTGATACATGTACAAAATATGTATTTGTATATGTATAGGAACACTAATCTTCATTTCTCAATTTCCCCCCTCCTTTCCTTTCAGATGAGCATAGTTTGTTTTCTCAGCCTGTGAGTGTCTTTCTCTTTGGAAATACGTTCATCTGTGCCAGTTATTAGATAATGCCATAAGTGATAATATAGGATATAGGTGTTTTGCTTTCCGACCTACTTCATGTTTTGTGATTATCTCCAGGCTCATCTATGGTGCCTCAAAGAGCAGTGCTTCAATGTTTTCCATGGCTAATATTCCATGTGTACATGGGCCACTTCTTCTTGGTGCATTCCTCTGTTGATGGACATTTTCGTTGCTTCCAAGTGTTGCCTATGGTAAATATTGCTGGAGTGCAGGATTGCCAGCCTGTGATTTTTGATTTTCCTTTTCTCAGGGGATAGACCCAGCAGTGGGTATGATTGATTGACTGGTATGGTAGCTCAACGTTTACCTTTTCAAGGCACCTCAATTGTGCTTTCATTAGTGGCTCTTACCACGTGCCCCTTAGAATCGAGGGTACGCATTTCTCCACAATCACGTCAGCATTTCTAGTTTGCAGCATTTTTGTTGATGGCCATTCTGACTGGTGTGAGCTGACAGGTTTTTGTAATTTGGGTTTACATGTCTGTAAAAATTCCTACAATTCATCATTTTTCCACGCCTTTTACTTTTCTGTTAAAAGAAAAAAGAAAGAAAGTGTGAGTGTAATATACCTCTTCAAATTTTCTTTTTGGAAGGTTGCACTCTAGAATTTTTTGGTCGATTTTCGACCTCAGTATTTTTTGGAGGGCCGGTGTCATTTACAGACCTGCAATTGGTGAATAATTAGTGACCTTTTGCAGTGGGTTCAAAGCTGCTGTTGTGGGAAACGGCCACAAGGATGCAGCATTTCTCGATTCCCAAATCTGGGTACTAGGGCAGCAGAGCCGTTCTGGAAGTTGTCTGCCTAGGTTTTCAATTTGGATGGAATGTGCCAGGAAAACCCCCCATAAGTTTATGTCTCATTACTCCTAGTTCGTTGTTTTAATTTTTTCAATTGGGGTAATGGTTAGAATGTTGCTTGTCCAAGGTGTACACTCTCTGGTTCATCTACATATCATATATACCTATTTATGTAGAGATCCTCTTCCCGTGTAAATTATTACAGAGTGTTCCGTAATCCTTCCTTGCTATATGGTCGGTCTTTTTGATATATGTATATAATATGTATTTGTATACATATGGTAACGCTAATCTTCATGTATCCATTCCCCCCACCTTTCCTTTTAGATAAGCATAGTTTTTTTTTTTTAATAAGTCTGTGATTGCCTTTCTCTGTGGAAATATGTTCATTTGTGTCAGTTATTAGATAACGCCTATAAGTGATATCATAGGTTATAGGACTTTTCCTTTCCGACTTACCTCATGTTCTGTGATTATCTCCAAGATCATCTATGGTGCCTCAAAGAGCAGTGTTTCATTGTTTTCCATGGCTAGTATTCATTGTGTACATGGACCACTTCTTCTTTATCCTTTCATCTGTTGATGGACATTTTGGTTGCTTCACTGTCTTGTCTATTGTGAATAAGGCTGCAGTGCAGCTTTTGCAGCCCGGGTCTTCTTCATTCTGGTCTTCTCAGGTGAGAGGCCCTTTGGTGCGCCTGCTGGATTGAATGGTACCTCAATTTTTCTTTTCAACGCAGCTTCTTTCTGTTCTCATTATTAGCGTTTAACCCTTTTACATCTCACCAGCAGCTAGAGGGTACACAGTTCTCTTAAACCTCTTCAGCATTTATTGTTTGTAGACTTTTTGCCAATGGTCAGTCGACTGGTGTGAGTTGAAAACTTTTTGTAGATTAGATTGCATGAGTCTAATACTTCCTGAGGCTGAGCTTTTATCCATTTTCCTTTTTTTAAAAAGAGAGTGAGTAAAACTTACCTCTTCATACTATCTTCGTGAACATTTTGCCTGTTTTGAATTTTTTTATCCATTCCCTACCTCAGCACAATTTTGAGGGCAGGTGTCCTTTACAGCCCTGAGTCCTTGTGAATGGTAAGTGACCATTAGCTGGGGGTTAAAAGCTGCTCTTGCGGGAATCGGCCACAAGGCGGCAGCATTTCTCCTTTACCAAATCTGGTTACTAGGGCAACAGAGCCTTACTGGAAGTGGTGTTCTAGGTTGTAAATTAGAATGGAATGTGCGAGGAAAAAGCCCTTTAAGTTTATGTCTCCTTACTTCTCGTTGGTATTTTTAACTTAATTTTTATTTTTTCTCACAGCAAACTTGATTACAATGTTTTGTTTGTTCTAGGTGTGCAAGATGTGGTTCTTTCACACATATACATATATCTATTCTTCTTCGGATCCTTTTCCCATGTAGGTTATGACACAATGTTGAGTAGTCTTCTCTTGGTATTGCGTAGGTCTTTGGTGATTCTATATTTCACATGTGTTTGTGTCTCTCTGTTAACCTCAATATGGTAATGTATCCAATCCTCACACCTGTCCATTTGGTGAACCATAAGTTTTTTAATGAATCTATGAAAGTGTTTCTCTGTGGAAATATCTTTGTTTGTATCATTTTTTAGGTAACACCTATATGTGATACGATAGGATATGTGTTTTTCGCTTTCTCACTTACTCCAAGTTGCGTGATTACTTCTAGACTCATCTGTGGTGCTGGAAATGGCATCGTTTCATTTTTTTCACTAGCTCATATTCCATCTGTACAGGTAGCAGTTCTTCTTTGTCCACCCATCTGTCGGTGGACTTTTTGGTTACTTCCATATCTTGGCTACTGTAATACTATGCAATGCAGATTTGCGTGCCTGTGTCCTTCCAATTCTGTCTTCTTAGTTTATAGGTCCAGGAATAGGTCTGCTGGAACATATGGTAGCTCAATGTTTACCTTTTAAAGGCACCTCTATTCTGTTCTCCTTAGTGGCTCTTTCCAGGTTACGTCCCACTTAAAGTGGAGGGTATGTATTTCTTCCCAGCTCCTTCAGGATTTATTCTTTGTAGTTTTTGCTGATGGTTATTCTGAGTGGTGTGAGCTGATACCTCTTTGTGGTTGAATTTGCATGTGTCTCATAATGCGTTGAAATTGATCTTTAAGACATGTCCTTTTTATTTTTCCAGCTGTGATTAGAGCTTATTTCTTCAAAGTGTTTTCTTAAAGTATGTGTCACCATTTGAAATATTTTGGCCATTATCTCCCTCAAGACATTTTGAGGGCAGGTTTCATTTACAGCCCTGCAGTACTTGTTCATATGAAGTGACCATTAGCTCAGGCTTTAAACCTGCTTTTGCAGGTAACGGCCAGAGAGCGGCAGCCTTTCTACGTTCCCCTTGCTGGTACTAGGGAAACAGACCTACCGGCCAGTGGTGTTCTTCGGTTATAAGTTAGAGTGCCATGTGCCCGGATAAACCCACAAATGTTGACGTCTCCTTGCTTTTGTTTGTTTTTAAATTTCATTTATATTTATTATTAGAGTAATATTCCATTGTGTACGTGGACCACTTCTTCTTGGTGCATTCCTCGGTTGATGGACATTTTCATTGCTTCCAAGTGCTGGCTATGGTAAATCTTGCTGGCGTACAGGTTTGCCAGCCTGTGACTTTTTGATTCTCATTTTCTCAGGTGATAGGCCAAGCAGTGGTTGTGATTGATTGACTGGTAGCTCAATGTTTCCCTTTTCAAAGCACCTACACTGTGTTTTCATTAGTGGCTCTTTACATGCCCCCCCTTACAACCGAGGGTACGCATTTCTCCACACTCCCTTCACCGTTTATTTTTTGCAGCATTTTTCCTAATGGCCATTCTGACTGCTGTGAGCTGATAGGTTTTTGTAATATGGGTATGCCTGTCATTAAATTTTTTAAAATTCATCATATTCCTACATCGTTCTCTTTTCTCTTAAAAGAAAAAACCGTGAGTACAATGTAGCTCTTGAAATTGTCTTCTTCGAAGGTTGCCCTCTTTTGAATTTTTTGGTCGATTTTGGACCCCAGAAATTTTCTCGAGGGCAGGTGTCATTTACAGAACTGCAAGTTGGTGAAAATTTAGTGACCTTTCGCAGTGGGTTCAAACCTGCTGTTGTGGGAAACGGCCACAAGGAGGTAGCATTTCTCCATTCCCCAATCTGGGTACTAGGGCAGCAGAGCCTTTCTGGAAGTCATTGTCCTAGGTTGTAAATTAGAATGGAATTTGCCAGGAGAAATCCCCATAAGTTTATGTCTCATTACTTCTTCTTGGTTTTTAAAAGTTTTTTAATCTGGGTAAAGTTTAGAATATTGTTTATCCTAGGTGTACACAATCTGGTTCATTTGTACATTATGTATGTCTATTAATGTACAGATCCTCTTCCCATGTAAAATATTACAGTGTTCCGTCAACCTCCCTTGCTATATGTTCGGTCTTTTTGATACATGTACAAAATATGTATTTGTATATGTATAGGAACACTAATCTTCATTTCTCAATTTCCCCCCTCCTTTCCTTCAGATGAGCATAGTTTGTTTTCTCAGCCTGTGAGTGTCTTTCTCTTTGGAAATACGTTCATCTGTGCCAGTTATTAGATAATGCCATAAGTGATAATATAGGATATAGGTGTTTTGCTTTCCGACCTACTTCATGTTTTGTGATTATCTCCAGGCTCATCTATGGTGCCTCAAAGAGCAGTGCTTCAATGTTTTCCATGGCTAATATTCATGTGTACATGGGCCACTTCTTCTTGGTGCATTCCTCTGTTGATGGACATTTTCGTTGCTTCCAAGTGTTGCCTATGGTAAATATTGCTGGAGTGCAGGATTGCCAGCCTGTGATTTTTGATTTTCCTTTTCTCAGGGGATAGACCCAGCAGTGGGTATGATTGATTGACTGGTATGGTAGCTCAACGTTTACTTTCAAGCACCTCAATTGTGCTTTCATTAGTGGCTCTTACCACGTGCCCCTTAGAATCGAGGGTACGCATTTCTCCACAATCACGTCAGCATTTCTAGTTTGCAGCATTTTTGTTGATGGCCATTCTGGACTGGTGTGAGCTGACAGGTTTTTGTATTTGGGTTACATGTCTGTAAAAATTCCTACAATTCATCCATTTTTCCACGCCTTTTACTTTTCTGTTAAAAGAAAAAAGAAAGAAAGTGTGAGTGTAATATACCTCTTCAAATTTTCTTTTTGGAAGGTTGCACTCTAGAATTTTTTGGTCGATTTTCGACCTCAGTATTTTTTGGAGGGCCGGTGTCATTTACAGACCTGCAATTGGTGAATAATTAGTGACCTTTTGCAGTGGGTTCAAAGCTGCTGTTGTGGGAAACGGCCACAAGGATGCAGCATTCTCGATTTCCCAAATCTGGGTACTAGGGCAGCAGAGCCGTTCTGGAAGTTGTCTGCCTAGGTTTTCAATTTGGATGGAATGTGCCAGGAAAACCCCCCATAAGTTTATGTCTCATTACTCCTAGTTCGTTGTTTTAATTTTTTCAATTGGGGTAATGGTTAGAATGTTGCTTGTCCAAGGTGTACACTCTCTGGTTCATCTACATATCATATATACCTATTTATGTAGAGATCCTCTTCCCGTGTAAATTATTACAGAGTGTTCCGTAATCCTTCCTTGCTATATGGTCGGTCTTTTTGATATATGTATATAATATGTATTTGTATACATATGGTAACGCTAATCTTCATGTATCCATTCCCCCCACCTTTCCTTTTAGATAAGCATAGTTTTTTTTTTTTTAAATAAGTCTGTGATTGCCTTTCTCTGTGGAAATATGTTCATTTGTGTCAGTTATTAGATAACGCCTATAAGTGATATCATAGGTTATAGGACTTTTCCTTTCCGACTTACCTCATGTTCTGTGATTATCTCCAAGATCATCTATGGTGCCTCAAAGAGCAGTGTTTCATTGTTTTCCATGGCTAGTATTCATTGTGTACATGGACCACTTCTTCTTTATCCTTTCATCTGTTGATGGACATTTTGGTTGCTTCACTGTCTTGTCTATTGTGAATAAGGCTGCAGTGCAGCTTTTGCAGCCCGGGTCTTCTTCATTCTGGTCTTCTCAGGTGAGAGGCCCTTTGGTGCGCCTGCTGGATTGAATGGTACCTCAATTTTTCTTTTCAACGCAGCTTCTTTCTGTTCTCATTATTAGCGTTTAACCCTTTTACATCTCACCAGCAGCTAGAGGGTACACAGTTCTCTTAAACCTCTTCAGCATTTATTGTTTGTAGACTTTTTGCCAATGGTCAGTCGACTGGTGTGAGTTGAAAACTTTTTGTAGATTAGATTGCATGAGTCTAATACTTCCTGAGGCTGAGCTTTTATCCATTTTCCTTTTTTTTAAAAAGAGAGTGAGTAAAACTTACCTCTTCATACTATCTTCGTGAACATTTTGCCTGTTTTGAATTTTTTATCCATTCCCTACCTCAGCACAATTTTGAGGGCAGGTGTCCTTTACAGCCCTGAGTCCTTGTGAATGGTAAGTGACCATTAGCTGGGGGTTAAAAGCTGCTCTTGCGGGAATCGGCCACAAGGCGGCAGCATTTCTCCTTTACCAAATCTGGTTACTAGGGCAACAGAGCCTTACTGGAAGTGGTGTTCTAGGTTGTAAATTAGAATGAATGTGCGAGGAAAAAGCCTTTAAGTTTATGTCTCCTTACTTCTCGTTGGTATTTTTAACTTAATTTTTATTTTTTCTCACAGCAAACTTGATTACAATGTTTTGTTTGTTCTAGGTGTGCAAGATGTGGTTCTTTCACACATATACATATATCTATTCTTCTTCGGATCCTTTTCCCATGTAGGTTATGACACAATGTTGAGTAGTCTTCTCTTGGTATTGCGTAGGTCTTTGGTGATTCTATATTTCACATGTGTTTGTGTCTCTCTGTTAACCTCAATATGGTAATGTATCCAATCCTCACACCTGTCCATTTGGTGAACCATAAGTTTTTAATGAATCTATGAAAGTGTTTCTCTGTGGAAATATCTTTGTTTGTATCATTTTTTAGGTAACACCTATATGTGATACGATAGGATATGTGTTTTTCGCTTTCTCACTTACTCCAAGTTGCGTGATTACTTCTAGACTCATCTGTGGTGCTGGAAATGGCATCGTTTCATTTTTTTCACTAGCTCATATTCCATCTGTACAGGTAGCAGTTCTTCTTTGTCCACCCATCTGTCGGTGGACTTTTTGGTTACTTCCATATCTTGGCTACTGTAATACTATGCAATGCAGATTTGCGTGCCTGTGTCCTTCCAATTCTGTCTTCTTAGTTTATAGGTCCAGGAATAGGTCTGCTGGAACATATGGTAGCTCAATGTTTACCTTTTAAAGGCACCTCTATTCTGTCTCCTTAGTGGCTCTTTCCAGGTTACGTCCCACTTAAAGTGGAGGGTATGTATTTCTTCCCAGCTCCTTCAGGATTTATTCTTTGTAGTTTTTGCTGATGGTTATTCTGAGTGGTGTGAGCTGATACCTCTTTGTGGTTGAATTTGCATGTGTCTCATAATGCGTTGAAAATTGATCTTTAAGACATGTCCTTTTTATTTTTCCAGCTGTGATTTAGAGCTTATTTCTTCAAAGTGTTTTCTTAAAGTATGTGTCACCATTTGAAATATTTTGGCCATTATCTCCCTCAAGACATTTTGAGGGCAGGTTTCATTTACAGCCCTGCAGTACTTGTTCATATGAAGTGACCATTAGCTCAGGCTTTAAACTGCTTTTGCAGGTAACGGCCAGAGAGCGGCAGCCTTTCTACGTTCCCCTTGCTGGTACTAGGGAAACAGACCTACCGGCCAGTGGTGTTCTTCGGTTATAAGTTAGAGTGCCATGTGCCCGGATAAACCCACAAATGTTGACGTCTCCTTGCTTTTGTTTGTTTTTAAATTTCATTTATATTTATTATTAGAGTAATATTCCATTGTGTACGTGGACCACTTCTTCTTGGTGCATTCCTCGGTTGATGGACATTTTCATTGCTTCCAAGTGCTGGCTATGGTAAATCTTGCTGGCGTACAGGTTTGCCAGCCTGTGACTTTTTGATTCTCATTTTCTCAGGTGATAGGCCAAGCAGTGGTTGTGATTGATTGACTGGTAGCTCAATGTTTCCCTTTTCAAAGCACCTACACTGTGTTTTCATTAGTGGCTCTTTACATGCCCCCCCTTACAACCGAGGGTACGCATTTCTCCACACTCCCTTCACCGTTTATTTTTTGCAGCATTTTTCCTAATGGCCATTCTGACTGCTGTGAGCTGATAGGTTTTTGTAATATGGGTATGCCTGTCATTAAATTTTTTAAAATTCATCATATTCCTACATCGTTCTCTTTTCTCTTAAAAGAAAAAACCGTGAGTACAATGTAGCTCTTGAAATTGTCTTCTTCGAAGGTTGCCCTCTTTTGAATTTTTTGGTCGATTTTGGACCCCAGAAATTTTCTCGAGGGCAGGTGTCATTTACAGAACTGCAAGTTGGTGAAAATTTATGACCTTTCGCAGTGGGTTCAAACCTGCTGTTGTGGGAAACGGCCACAAGGAGGTAGCATTTCTCCATTCCCCAATCTGGGTACTAGGGCAGCAGAGCCTTTCTGGAAGTCATTGTCCTAGGTTGTAAATTAGAATGGAATTTGCCAGGAGAAATCCCCATAAGTTTATGTCTCATTACTTCTTCTTGGTTTTTAAAAGTTTTTTAATCTGGGTAAAGTTTAGAATATTGTTTATCCTAGGTGTACACAATCTGGTTCATTTGTACATTATGTATGTCTATTAATGTACAGATCCTCTTCCCATGTAAAATATTACAGTGTTCCGTCAACCTCCCTTGCTATATGTTCGGTCTTTTTGATACATGTACAAAATATGTATTTGTATATGTATAGGAACACTAATCTTCATTTCTCAATTTCCCCCCTCCTTTCCTTTCAGATGAGCATAGTTTGTTTTCTCAGCCTGTGAGTGTCTTTCTCTTTGGAAATACGTTCATCTGTGCCAGTTATTAGATAATGCCATAAGTGATAATATAGGATATAGGTGTTTTGCTTTCCGACCTACTTCATGTTTTGTGATTATCTCCAGGCTCATCTATGGTGCCTCAAAGAGCAGTGCTTCAATGTTTTCCATGGCTAATATTCCATGTGTACATGGACCACTTCTTCTTGGTGCATTCCTCTGTTGATGGACATTTTCGTTGCTTCCAAGTGTTGCCTATGGTAAATATTGCTGGAGTGCAGGATTGCCAGCCTGTGATTTTTGATTTTCCTTTTCTCAGGGGATAGACCCAGCAGTGGGTATGATTGATTGACTGGTATGGTAGCTCAACGTTTACCTTTTCAAGGCACCTCAATTGTGCTTTCATTAGTGGCTCTTACCACGTGCCCCTTAGAATCGAGGGTACGCATTTCTCCACAATCACGTCAGCATTTCTAGTTTGCAGCATTTTTGTTGATGGCCATTCTGACTGGTGTGAGCTGACAGGTTTTTGTAATTTGGGTTTACATGTCTGTAAAAATTCCTACAATTCATCATTTTTCCACGCCTTTTACTTTTCTGTTAAAAGAAAAAAGAAAGAAAGTGTGAGTGTAATATACCTCTTCAAATTTTCTTTTTGGAAGGTTGCACTCTAGAATTTTTTGGGTCGATTTTCGACCTCAGTATTTTTTGGAGGGCCGGTGTCATTTACAGACCTGCAATTGGTGAATAATTAGTGACCTTTTGCAGTGGGTTCAAAGCTGCTGTTGTGGGAAACGGCCACAAGGATGCAGCATTTCTCGATTCCCAAATCTGGGTACTAGGGCAGCAGAGCCGTTCTGGAAGTTGTCTGCCTAGGTTTTCAATTTGGATGGAATGTGCCAGGAAAACCCCCCATAAGTTTATGTCTCATTACTCCTAGTTCGTTGTTTTAATTTTTTCAATTGGGGTAATGGTTAGAATGTTGCTTGTCCAAGGTGTACACTCTCTGGTTCATCTACATATCATATATACCTATTTATGTAGAGATCCTCTTCCCGTGTAAATTATTACAGAGTGTTCCGTAATCCTTCCTTGCTATATGGTCGGTCTTTTTGATATATGTATATAATATGTATTTGTATACATATGGTAACGCTAATCTTCATGTATCCATTCCCCCCACCTTTCCTTTTAGATAAGCATAGTTTTTTTTTTTTAATAAAGTCTGTGATTGCCTTTCTCTGTGGAAATATGTTCATTTGTGTCAGTTATTAGATAACGCCTATAAGTGATATCATAGGTTATAGGACTTTTCCTTTCCGACTTACCTCATGTTCTGTGATTATCTCCAAGATCATCTATGGTGCCTCAAAGAGCAGTGTTTCATTGTTTTCCATGGCTAGTATTCATTGTGTACATGGACCACTTCTTCTTTATCCTTTCATCTGTTGATGGACATTTTGGTTGCTTCACTGTCTTGTCTATTGTGAATAAGGCTGCAGTGCAGCTTTTGCAGCCGGGTCTTCTTCATTCTGGTCTTCTCAGGTGAGAGGCCCTTTGGTGCGCCTGCTGGATTGAATGGTACCTCAATTTTTCTTTTCAACGCAGCTTCTTTCTGTTCTCATTATTAGCGTTTAACCCTTTTACATCTCACCAGCAGCTAGAGGGTACACAGTTCTCTTAAACCTCTTCAGCATTTATTGTTTGTAGACTTTTTGCCAATGGTCAGTCGACTGGTGTGAGTTGAAAACTTTTTGTAGATTAGATTGCATGAGTCTAATACTTCCTGAGGCTGAGCTTTTATCCATTTCCTTTTTTTAAAAAGAGAGTGAGTAAAACTTACCTCTTCATACTATCTTCGTGAACATTTTGCCTGTTTTGAATTTTTTTATCCATTCCCTACCTCAGCACAATTTTGAGGGCAGGTGTCCTTTACAGCCCTGAGTCCTTGTGAATGGTAAGTGACCATTAGCTGGGGGTTAAAAGCTGCTCTTGCGGGAATCGGCCACAAGGCGGCAGCATTTCTCCTTTACCAAATCTGGTTACTAGGGCAACAGAGCCTTACTGGAAGTGGTGTTCTAGGTTGTAAATTAGAATGGAATGTGCGAGGAAAAAGCCTTTAAGTTTATGTCTCCTTACTTCTCGTTGGTATTTTTAACTTAATTTTTATTTTTTCTCACAGCAAACTTGATTACAATGTTTTGTTTGTTCTAGGTGTGCAAGATGTGGTTCTTTCACACATATACATATATCTATTCTTCTTCGGATCCTTTTCCCATGTAGGTTATGACACAATGTTGAGTAGTCTTCTCTTGGTATTGCGTAGGTCTTTGGTGATTCTATATTTCACATGTGTTTGTGTCTCTCTGTTAACCTCAATATGTAATGTATCCAATCCTCACACCTGTCCATTTGGTGAACCATAAGTTTTTTAATGAATCTATGAAAGTGTTTCTCTGTGGAAATATCTTTGTTTGTATCATTTTTTAGGTAACACCTATATGTGATACGATAGGATATGTGTTTTTCGCTTTCTCACTTACTCCAAGTTGCGTGATTACTTCTAGACTCATCTGTGGTGCTGGAAATGGCATCGTTTCATTTTTTTCACTAGCTCATATTCCATCTGTACAGGTAGCAGTTCTTCTTTGTCCACCCATCTGTCGGTGGACTTTTTGGTTACTTCCATATCTTGGCTACTGTAATACTATGCAATGCAGATTTGCGTGCCTGTGTCCTTCCAATTCTGTCTTCTTAGTTTATAGGTCCAGGAATAGGTCTGCTGGAACATATGGTAGCTCAATGTTTACCTTTTAAAGGCACCTCTATTCTGTTCTCCTTAGTGGCTCTTTCCAGGTTACGTCCCACTTAAAGTGGAGGGTATGTATTTCTTCCCAGCTCCTTCAGGATTTATTCTTTGTAGTTTTTGCTGATGGTTATTCTGAGTGGTGTGAGCTGATACTCTTTGTGGTTGAATTTGCATGTGTCTCATAATGCGTTGAAATTGATCTTTAAGACATGTCCTTTTTATTTTTCCAGCTGTGATTAGAGCTTATTTCTTCAAAGTGTTTCTTAAAGTATGTGTCACCATTTGAAATATTTTGGCCATTATCTCCCTCAAGACATTTTGAGGGCAGGTTTCATTTACAGCCCTGCAGTACTTGTTCATATGAAGTGACCATTAGCTCAGGCTTTTAAACCTGCTTTTGCAGGTAACGGCCAGAGAGCGGCAGCCTTTCTACGTTCCCCTTGCTGGTACTAGGGAAACAGACCTACCGGCCAGTGGTGGTTCTTCGGTTATAAGTTAGAGTGCCATGTGCCCGGATAAACCCACAAATGTTGACGTCTCCTTGCTTTTGTTTGTTTTTTAAATTTCATTTATATTTATTATTAGAGTAATATTCCATTGTGTACGTGGACCACTTCTTCTTGGTGCATTCCTCGGTTGATGGACATTTTCATTGCTTCCAAGTGCTGGCTATGGTAAATCTTGCTGGCGTACAGGTTTGCCAGCCTGTGACTTTTTGATTCTCATTTTCTCAGGTGATAGGCCAAGCAGTGGTTGGTGATTGATTGACTGGTAGCTCAATGTTTCCCTTTTCAAAGCACCTACACTGTGTTTTCATTAGTGGCTCTTTACATGCCCCCCCTTACAACCGAGGGTACGCATTTCTCCACACTCCCTTCACCGTTTATTTTTTGCAGCATTTTTCCTAATGGCCATTCTGACTGCTGTGAGCTGATAGGTTTTTGTAATATGGGTATGCCTGTCATTAAATTTTTAAAATTCATCATATTCCTACATCGTTCTCTTTTCTCTAAAAGAAAAAACCGTGAGTACAATGTAGCTCTTTGAAATTGTCTTCTTCGAAGGTTGCCCTCTTTTGAATTTTTTGGTCGATTTGGACCCCAGAAATTTTCTGGAGGGCAGGTGTCATTTACAGAACTGCAAGTTGGTGAAAATTTAGTGACCTTTCGCAGTGGGTTCAAACCTGCTGTTGTGTGGAAACGGCCACAAGGAGGTAGCATTTCTCCATTCCCCAATCTGGGTACTAGGGCAGCAGAGCCTTTCTGGAAGTCATTGTCCTAGGTTGTAAATTAGAATGGAATTTGCCAGGAGAAATCCCATAAGTTTATGTCTCATTACTTCTTCTTGGTTTTTAAAAGTTTTTTAATCTGGGTAAAGTTTAGAATATGTTTATCCTAGGTGTACACAATCTGGTTCATTTGTACATTATGTATGTCTATTAATGTACAGATCCTCTTCCCATGTAAAATATTACAGTGTTCCGTCAACCTCCCTTGCTATATGTTCGGTCTTTTTGATACATGTACAAAATATGTATTTGTATATGTATAGGAACACTAATCTCATTTCTCAATTTCCCCCTCCTTTCCTTTCAGATGAGCATAGTTTGTTTTCTCAGCCTGTGAGTGTCTTTCTCTTTGGAAAAACGTTCATCTGTGCCAGTTATTAGATAATGCCATAAGTGATAATATAGGATATAGGTGTTTTGCTTTCCGACCTACTTCATGTTTTGTGATTATCTCCAGGCTCATCTATGGTGCCTCAAAGAGCAGTGCTTCAATGTTTTCCATGCTAATATTCCATGTGTACATGGGCACTTCTTCTTGGTGCATTCCTCTGTTGATGGACATTTTCGTTGCTTCCAAGTGTTGCCTATGGTAAATATTGCTGGAGTGCAGGATTGCCAGCCTGTGATTTTTGATTTTCCTTTTCTCAGGGATAGACCCAGCAGTGGGTATGATTGATTGACTGGTATGGTAGCTCAACGTTTACCTTTTCAAGGCACCTCAATTGTGCTTTCATTAGTGGCTCTTACCACGTGCCCCTTAGAATCGAGGGTACGCATTTCTCCACAATCACGTCAGCATTTCTAGTTTGCAGCATTTTTGTTGATGGCCATTCTGACTGGTGTGAGCTGACAGGTTTTTGTAATTTGGGTATACATGTCTGTAAAAATTCCTACAATTCATCATTTTTCCACGCCTTTTACTTTTCTGTTAAAAGAAAAAAGAAAGAAAGTGTGAGTGTAATATACCTCTTCAAATTTTCTTTTTGGAAGGTTGCACTCTAGAATTTTTTGGTCGATTTTCGACCTCAGTATTTTTTGGAGGGCCGGTGTCATTTACAGACCTGCAATTGGTGAATAATTAGTGACCTTTTGCAGTGGGTTCAAAGCTGCTGTTGTGGGAAACGGCCACAAGGATGCAGCATTTCTCGATTCCCAAATCTGGGTACTAGGGCAGCAGAGCCGTTCTGGAAGTTGTCTGCCTAGGTTTTCAATTTGGATGGAATGTGCCAGGAAAACCCCCCATAAGTTTATGTCTCATTACTCCTAGTTCGTTGTTTTAATTTTTTCAATTGGGGTAATGGTTAGAATGTTGCTTGTCCAAGGTGTACACTCTCTGGTTCATCTACATATCATATATACCTATTTATGTAGAGATCCTCTTCCCGTGTAAATTATTACAGAGTGTTCCGTAATCCTTCCTTGCTATATGGTCGGTCTTTTTGATATATGTATATAATATGTATTTGTATACATATGGTAACGCTAATCTTCATGTATCCATTCCCCCCACCTTTCCTTTTAGATAAGCATAGTTTTTTTTTTAATAAGTCTGTGATTGCCTTTCTCTGTGGAAATATGTTCATTTGTGTCAGTTATTAGATAACGCCTATAAGTGATATCATAGGTTATAGGACTTTTCCTTTCCGACTTACCTCATGTTCTGTGATTATCTCCAAGATCATCTATGGTGCCTCAAAGAGCAGTGTTTCATTGTTTTCCATGTGCTAGTATTCATTGTGTACATGGACCACTTCTTCTTTATCCTTTCATCTGTTGATGGACATTTTGGTTGCTTCACTGTCTTGTCTATTGTGAATAAGGCTGCAGTGGCAGCTTTTGCAGCCCGGGTCTTCTTCATTCTGGTCTTCTCAGGTGAGAGGCCCTTTGGTGCGCCTGCTGGATTGAATGGTACCTCAATTTTTCTTTTCAACGCAGCTCTTTCTGTTCTCATTATTAGCGTTTAACCCTTTTACATCTCACCAGCAGCTAGAGGGTACACAGTTCTCTTAAACCTCTTCAGCATTTATTGTTTGTAGACTTTTTGCCAATGGTCAGTCGACTGGTGTGAGTTGAAAACTTTTTGTAGATTAGATTGCATGAGTCTAATACTTCTGAGGCTGAGCTTTTATCCATTTTCCTTTTTTAAAAAGAGAGTGAGTAAAACTTACCTCTTCATACTATCTTCGTGAACATTTTGCCTGTTTGAATTTTTTTATCCATTCCCTACCTCAGCACAATTTTTGAGGGCAGGTGTCCTTTACAGCCCTGAGTCCTTGTGAATGGTAAGTGACCATTAGCTGGGGTGTTAAAAGCTGCTCTTGCGGGAATCGGCCACAAGGCGGCAGCATTTCTCCTTTACCAAATCTGGTTACTAGGGCAACAGAGCCTTACTGGAAGTGGTGTTCTAGGTTGTAAATTAGAATGGAATGTGCGAGGAAAAAGCCCTTTAAGTTTATGTCTCCTTACTTCTCGTTGGTATTTTTAACTTAATTTTTATTTTTTCTCACAGCAAACTTGATTACAATGTTTTGTTTGTTCTAGGTGTGCAAGATGTGGTTCTTTCACACATATACATATATCTATTCTTCTTCGGATCCTTTTCCCATGTAGGTTATGACACAATGTTGAGTAGTCTTCTCTTGGTATTGCGTAGGTCTTTGGTGATTACTATATTTCACATGTGTTTGTGTCTCTCTGTTAACCTCAATATGGTAATGTATCCAATCTCACACCTGTCCATTTGGTGAACCATAAGTTTTTTAATGAATCTATGAAAGTGTTTCTCTGTGGAAATATCTTTGTTTGTATCATTTTTTAGGTAACACCTATATGTGATACGATAGGATATGTGTTTTTCGCTTTCTCACTTACTCCAAGTTGCGTGATTACTTCTAGACTCATCTGTGGTGCTGGAAATGGCATCGTTTCATTTTTTTCACTAGCTCATATTCCATCTGTACAGGTAGCAGTTCTTCTTTGTCCACCATCTGTCGGTGGACTTTTTGGTTACTTCCATATCTTGGCTACTGTAATACTATGCAATGCAGATTTGCGTGCCTGTGTCCTTCCAATTCTGTCTTCTTAGTTTA